>NC_142890.1:29049285-29350089 GCF_054131105.1 Drosophila navojoa | reverse complement strand
CTCAATTATTCTTTGTGCCTACTCCCGAACCTCACTCGGCGACAGCGACACAACGCTGTCGCCCCGCTAAAACGGTACTTCTTAAGCGACAACATGCAAATATTGGCTGATGCAATATGATGAAATCAACTCCGAAAACTACAACCACACTCATATAACCTCATTACACACCGACACTATAACCACACGCATAAGTACGAAGGCATATAGAAAAGGGAAAATATGCGAGCAGGTAGTAAGCACAATTACAGTGCGCGCCAACATATTAATACTACTTGCTTCGACACGGCCATCCTGACTTTAACACGCCCTCGTGTATGAAATAATAACATTTAAGTCTTTATTTTCTTGTTTCTTCAAATTTCTTCCTTTTTTTTTTTTCATAAATAAACGATATACATAATTCTATACAAAAATCAACCTTCTTTTCATATGATTATTTTTTAACTCGTATTAACTAATCATTCTAACAATATGTTTCAATTCAATTCATACAAAATATCAGGCTTTATTACCAGAATACATTATCATAATTATAATTTTTTTATATTATTATTTTTATTATTTATATTTCTTTTATAAGAAGTTTTATCGGCATTCTTCTTTAAACATTATTTACTCCATTCCATTCAACATTATATAATCAAATGCCCCACACGCCATGATTAAAACTAACTTCAGTATGTTTTGCACTTGTGCTTGCATTATTATATAATCCACATTATATAATCAAATGCCCCACACGCCATGATCAAAACGAACTTCAGTATGTTTTGCACTTGTGCTTGCATTATTATATAACCAAGTACTCTGCCATTTTCTTTTGGCCAGCCGTACCCTTTCTTCTCTTTATATTTATTCTTTATTTCACTCTTCTTCACTCTCTTTAGTGAATTCTTCATTCTCAACATTCTTATTTTCACTGTATTTACCGTCTTCAACTGTATTATCAATTTCAACCATATTATTATAATTATCACACACATTCAATTCTTCGGGCACTTGCCCCTCTGGCAATTTTCTTAAATCTTCATGAGCATATTTGTAATTTCGTTTACTAGTTAGAGACCTTAAAATGTACCTGTCACCCTCAAGGACTCTGATTATTTCAAAAGGCCCCTTATACTTTGGACTCAATTTAGTTTGATGCCTTTCTTCACTTTTTAGTAGCACAAAATCTCCAACTTTGTGTCTAATTACTTTCGCCTTATTTTTATCAAATCGTTCCTTGTCATAAACTGCTGTAGCTAAAACATTCTTTTCAGCCTGTGCTCTTACGTTTGGCAGATCAACCTCATGCTCAATGTCACTAGGTGGGAGTAAGCCTAATGGCCGTGCCACCTTTCCCAATAGCATTTCCAATGGACTAGCTTTCGTCACACGGTTAGTTGTACAATTGATTGCCAACTGCACCTCTCCTAATACATTCTGCCAAGACTGAGTTCCAGTTTCGACCGCAGTCAACATATTCCACTTGGCCATTAGCTCGGCTAGCACCGGTACTAATCAAATGCAAGTTTATTTTCTTATCTGCACAGAATTGACTAAACTTTGCACCCGCAAAAACACCTTCCCTGGTCAACTATTATTCGGTTTGGTACTCCAAACAATGATACAGCTGATGCCACAACAATTATGCAGCTCTTAGCATCAATCTTGACCGTGTGTGTTAAATAGACAAATTTATTGGAAGCATCTATTTGGACAATAACATACTCCTTTTGATCAGACTTCCCACTTAGTTTTCGACGAACTTTCGTATATACTTGGACATGTTTTCAAACCAGTAATAGTCACAGGCCTTATTCAACGTCTATTAATCGAATTAGTGGATGGAAGATTTCTCGAAAAGAAGCCGGCATGAGCCATTCTCTTGCCCTCTCTATACTGCAAATCAAACGTGAACGTTTGTAAATATGCCCACCACCTTTGTGCTCTGGGAGATACATAGTTCGCGTTTAGTTCTTGATGCTTTGAGTGAGTTACAATCAGTAAAAACGACGAACAATACAATGTACTTCGCAATAACGCTTAAGGTTGTATGTGTGACTATGCGACTACCGTTATTTCAATTCCATTCGTTTCTTCCCCGATCCGTTATCCTAACCTGGCAGACGTCTCTGTCTGACGCAGTCTGGGCACGACAGTAAGTTAGAGCGAGACAGGCACAACAACCGCAACCCATACATGTATGAGCGAGCGTGCGCGTGCACCCACACAGAACAACAGCAAGGCCCAAATATATATCAACATTTGAACAACGGTTTACAATTTTTCGATCTGATAACTTCAAATTTTCCGGGAGACATAATGATATGAAACCCATTAGACAATATTTCTCGACCAATCACGACATCATTTTTCAAGTTTTCATCCCCCAAAACATGGAATAGTATCTCAATGCAATAATTGTTAATTTTTACATTAATAAGCATTTGCAATGTACTACAAATACTACCATTGCCGATACCCTTTAAATTTACTACATTGTTAATTCTTTTACCAATTAACTTAGAACTTATCTTTTCTTTGACCAATGAACATTCCGCCCAAGTTATGTCAGGATAACATGTTTGTGAAAGCCACTGCGATGCACTGCCATCCAACGCTGCACTCAAAGCCATCACTAACGCACTGCCTTTTATGAGATTTTCCGCTATGATGATATTCACTGTAGCGCACCATGCTACTGCGTCGGCGCCAGCAACTTCTGCGTTAAATTTTGGCAACACTATTGTCTTATTATTTGTTGTTTCAGTTGCAATGCTTTACAAGTTCGATTAAATTTTTATTTTGCATTTCCATTATGGCTTTCTGAACGAATACACTTGACTATGATGGTGTTTAGTTTCGTATTGATCTTTATTATTCTGAGCCTGGGTTTATATACCCAGACTCATGTATAATTTCAACCCTTAAATCTAATGTATCTATTGCTGAGTGTGTAAGGCTCAGTATTGGGCTATTACATATTCTTATCTTATCGCTGAGTGTGTAAGACTCCGCGTTGGTCTATTAGCTATTCTTATCCTATCGCTGAGTTTGTAAGGCTCAGCGCTCGTCTCCTTCGTAATCTGACTCTGGGGTTGCAAGGGTTGGTCTTCATTTGTATATTTATGCAGTCCGTACATGTGGCCCTTATCGCTATCACAGCGCACCACCTGCTAGTCGCTGAGTGCGTCGGAGGCATGTATACGATCATCGTATATTCATATGTTCATGCCTGAACATTCTGCGGGGGGCCAAGTGAGTGACTTCCGGAATTGCTGTCTGTGGAAATCTCAATAATATACAGGACAAATACAAATTTGATAATTGTTAATATTCTTGACGAAATGATCATCAATCCAATCCTTATGTTCGTGCCTGAACATTCTGCGGGGCCCAGAGACTGTGACATCCAGATAAACCGAGTGTGCCACCAGTACCTTGGACTTTTGCTTAGGTGGCGGCTCCCATGCCAAGTGAAGTCGAGCCTCTTTGAAGAACTTCCGCGGCTTTTGGGTGTCATCATTTGTTGCATTAGTATAGCTGAGTGCATCTGTTGAGGAAGTTGTCAATCGTTTCATTGTTGCCAAAGCCAAAGCTTCCAAATGGTAGATATCCTTCGTTTGATCCTGATTCTTTAGAACAGAAATTGATTCGCTTGTAGTGGTTATGGTTGTTTCCCTTAAAATGTTGCTGCTACTTCCAATTGAATCCTTTTCCGATGTAATTGTACTTGCAGTTTTAGTGTCCACAGTTGGTAGCGCTGCTGTGGTTATCACTGGAGAGTTTGAGTCGGTATTGTCGCTGTTCTCTTCAGCTGCACATCCAGCCGCTGTTGCAGTCTCCGCAGAAGTTTGCTCTTCCGTCGTGCGGCCAACTGTGGAAATATCATCCATTGGTCGAACTTCCAATTGGATATCTGTTGATGTATCTTCAGCGATACTCAACGTCGATGTCGAAGTTGTGGCAGAAATTCCATTCTCGTCCTCATCTTCTATGCTCTCCGAATCCAATATCGGAGTTGGTGGAGCCCAGATCTTCTTTATTGGTCTCTTGTCTTCACCCAGCTTTGTTTTTGTTGTTACTACTTGAACTTTATTTTCTTGTTCTGTAGATTTAGTTATATTTCTTCCCATGTGTGGGTTTGCCGGCGGGTTGAAATCCCACTTTTTGAACACAATTGCATCCAAAGCTGCCTGAGATGCTAGCATCTTATCAGCGGTGACCTCGTCACTGTTATCGGAGGAGCTCACGCAATTTCGGATTCTGCCTTCATCATCATTCTTCAGCAGTTCCTTGTCCACTGGCAAATAACGTTTGTAGCGTCTGCATAAACAGTCCCACGCTAACTTGTAGTTACCTACTCCCATTGCGAAATTGCTTATCATTTGTACATCTTCTCCTTTGACATACATTTGCAAGTATAGCAGTTTCGTTTTGTCGCTGATATCCTTTCTGTTGTGGATTATTTTGGTGAACTGCTCGAAGAACGTCGGCCACGCCTTAGGACTTCCATTAAAGTAAGGAAGTGTTGGTCTCTGTCGCTTTGGAGTGTCTTCTTTTATGTTTTGCAGTGCACTTATTTTTCTTTCCAGCCTTTTAGACACTGTGTACACTTTGACTTCCAGTGCGTCTATGCCATCGATTTCATGGACACGCTTGTCATATTTATCCTCCAAATCGGTAAGCGTTGACTGGACTTTATTCCAGAGGAACTCTAGCGTTTCTTTGCTGTCTAGAGCATCCTCCTGGTTGCTGAGCTCAATTTTGGCCTGCACTTCTTCAATGTGCAGCCATACTCTTTGAACTCTTATGCCCAAAAGGTTAAGCAACTTCACCATTGGGCTCGACCAACCGAATAAAAACATCTCTTGCGTTGATGTTTCCGGTATCGTTGCCCAGCTATGAAGTTGGCCTGTGTCTATGGCGTGATCGGCAACTTTGGTCCTGAATTCTGCCATTATGCCATCAAATATTTCTTGTTAAATATTGATGGTTGACGACACAGTTGTGTGTTTATTGTAGATCCATTGGCTTTTCCCGTTGGAGGTTTTTTTGTTTTGATCACTAGGTTGATCTTGCTGTGCCTCGACTCACAGCTTGGGTTGGTAAGCCAATGCACAAATCTACTATTATTTAGCACTTCACTTTGTACTAAACACAAACACTTTTCCTTGTGGACTGCATTGAAGTATTAAAAATACTTCCTCCGGCTCGAAGGACCAGGAACGAATACACTTGACTATGATGGTGTTTAGTTTCGTATTGATCTTTATTATTCTGAGCCTGGGTTTATATACCCAGACTCATGTATAATTTCAACCCTTAAATCTAATGTATCTATTGCTGAGTGTGTAAGGCTCAGTATTGGGCTATTACATATTCTTATCTTATCGCTGAGTGTGTAAGACTCCGCGTTGGTCTATTAGCTATTCTTATCCTATCGCTGAGTTTGTAAGGCTCAGCGCTCGTCTCCTTCGTAATCTGACTCTGGGGTTGCAAGGGTTGGTCTTCATTTGTATATTTATGCAGTCCGTACATGTGGCCCTTATCGCTATCACAGCGCACCACCTGCTAGTCGCTGAGTGCGTCGGAGGCATGTATACGATCATCGTATATTCATATGTTCATGCCTGAACATTCTGCGGGGGGCCAAGTGAGTGACTTCCGGAATTGCTGTCTGTGGAAATCTCAATAATATACAGGACAAATACAAATTTGATAATTGTTAATATTCTTGACGAAATGATCATCAATCCAATCCTTATGTTCGTGCCTGAACATTCTGCGGGGCCCAGAGACTGTGACATCCAGATAAACCGAGTGTGCCACCAGTACCTTGGACTTTTGCTTAGGTGGCGGCTCCCATGCCAAGTGAAGTCGAGCCTCTTTGAAGAACTTCCGCGGCTTTTGGGTGTCATCATTTGTTGCATTAGTATAGCTGAGTGCATCTGTTGAGGAAGTTGTCAATCGTTTCATTGTTGCCAAAGCCAAAGCTTCCAAATGGTAGATATCCTTCGTTTGATCCTGATTCTTTAGAACAGAAATTGATTCGCTTGTAGTGGTTATGGTTGTTTCCCTTAAAATGTTGCTGCTACTTCCAATTGAATCCTTTTCCGATGTAATTGTACTTGCAGTTTTAGTGTCCACAGTTGGTAGCGCTGCTGTGGTTATCACTGGAGAGTTTGAGTCGGTATTGTCGCTGTTCTCTTCAGCTGCACATCCAGCCGCTGTTGCAGTCTCCGCAGAAGTTTGCTCTTCCGTCGTGCGGCCAACTGTGGAAATATCATCCATTGGTCGAACTTCCAATTGGATATCTGTTGATGTATCTTCAGCGATACTCAACGTCGATGTCGAAGTTGTGGCAGAAATTCCATTCTCGTCCTCATCTTCTATGCTCTCCGAATCCAATATCGGAGTTGGTGGAGCCCAGATCTTCTTTATTGGTCTCTTGTCTTCACCCAGCTTTGTTTTTGTTGTTACTACTTGAACTTTATTTTCTTGTTCTGTAGATTTAGTTATATTTCTTCCCATGTGTGGGTTTGCCGGCGGGTTGAAATCCCACTTTTTGAACACAATTGCATCCAAAGCTGCCTGAGATGCTAGCATCTTATCAGCGGTGACCTCGTCACTGTTATCGGAGGAGCTCACGCAATTTCGGATTCTGCCTTCATCATCATTCTTCAGCAGTTCCTTGTCCACTGGCAAATAACGTTTGTAGCGTCTGCATAAACAGTCCCACGCTAACTTGTAGTTACCTACTCCCATTGCGAAATTGCTTATCATTTGTACATCTTCTCCTTTGACATACATTTGCAAGTATAGCAGTTTCGTTTTGTCGCTGATATCCTTTCTGTTGTGGATTATTTTGGTGAACTGCTCGAAGAACGTCGGCCACGCCTTAGGACTTCCATTAAAGTAAGGAAGTGTTGGTCTCTGTCGCTTTGGAGTGTCTTCTTTTATGTTTTGCAGTGCACTTATTTTTCTTTCCAGCCTTTTAGACACTGTGTACACTTTGACTTCCAGTGCGTCTATGCCATCGATTTCATGGACACGCTTGTCATATTTATCCTCCAAATCGGTAAGCGTTGACTGGACTTTATTCCAGAGGAACTCTAGCGTTTCTTTGCTGTCTAGAGCATCCTCCTGGTTGCTGAGCTCAATTTTGGCCTGCACTTCTTCAATGTGCAGCCATACTCTTTGAACTCTTATGCCCAAAAGGTTAAGCAACTTCACCATTGGGCTCGACCAACCGAATAAAAACATCTCTTGCGTTGATGTTTCCGGTATCGTTGCCCAGCTATGAAGTTGGCCTGTGTCTATGGCGTGATCGGCAACTTTGGTCCTGAATTCTGCCATTATGCCATCAAATATTTCTTGTTAAATATTGATGGTTGACGACACAGTTGTGTGTTTATTGTAGATCCATTGGCTTTTCCCGTTGGAGGTTTTTTTGTTTTGATCACTAGGTTGATCTTGCTGTGCCTCGACTCACAGCTTGGGTTGGTAAGCCAATGCACAAATCTACTATTATTTAGCACTTCACTTTGTACTAAACACAAACACTTTTCCTTGTGGACTGCATTGAAGTATTAAAAATACTTCCTCCGGCTCGAAGGACCAGGAACGAATACACTTGACTATGATGGTGTTTAGTTTCGTATTGATCTTTATTATTCTGAGCCTGGGTTTATATACCCAGACTCATGTATAATTTCAACCCTTAAATCTAATGTATCTATTGCTGAGTGTGTAAGGCTCAGTATTGGGCTATTACATATTCTTATCTTATCGCTGAGTGTGTAAGACTCCGCGTTGGTCTATTAGCTATTCTTATCCTATCGCTGAGTTTGTAAGGCTCAGCGCTCGTCTCCTTCGTAATCTGACTCTGGGGTTGCAAGGGTTGGTCTTCATTTGTATATTTATGCAGTCCGTACATGTGGCCCTTATCGCTATCACAGCGCACCACCTGCTAGTCGCTGAGTGCGTCGGAGGCATGTATACGATCATCGTATATTCATATGTTCATGCCTGAACACTTTCCATGACGCATCTACTGTTGAAGGTAGAGGGCCAGATCCCACTTCTGATGTCGGAACAGTATTAGTATCAGTCATCGTTTCGCGCAGCGAGTTTCGTTCGCACTTGAATCCTAGACGCAACTAACTTGTGTCTCTCAATTATTCTTTGTGCCTACTCCCGAACCTCACTCGGCGACAGCGACACAACGCTGTCGCCCCGCTAAAACGGTACTTCTTAAGCGACAACATGCAAATATTGGCTGATGCAATATGATGAAATCAACTCCGAAAACTACAACCACACTCATATAACCTCATTACACACCGACACTATAACCACACGCATAAGTACGAAGGCATATAGAAAAGGGAAAATATGCGAGCAGGTAGTAAGCACAATTACAGTGCGCGCCAACATATTAATACTACTTGCTTCGACATATATATATACATATACATATATATACAAAAATGAAAATTCCTTGGCGACGATCCCATTGGCCCTCTGATGAGTATACCACACTGTTGAAAGATTTTACAATGATTATGTAAAAATAAAAATTTTTTGTTATTGTTTTTACTTACATGTATACATATCCACATACACACATACATGCATATGTGCAAATCTTTATTCTTGCTGCCCTGTGCTGTTAATAATGTACGTGCGTATACATATGTATGTACATATGAATGTTTATAACACATGAATTTGACTTGCGCCTGCCAAGGGCTTTTAATTGTGCGGACGACTTTTGATCAGCTCCGCGGAGGAAGTGTTAAGTGTTATTGCTATTATTAAGAATCGCGCCAATATAACTACCTATTCTTTAATTATTTTTAATTTACGTTTATTTATGTTGATTTTACCAACAATCTTTTCGGTTTGCCACTTACAATTTTTCCTAATTAAAATTAAAACAAACTGATCAATAATAAATTTTCGGTGCTGGCAGCAAGGATGGGTGGGAGAAAACCATTCCTTATCTAAAAATGATTTTGCTGTAGCGTGCATGCAGTACAGAACAATTTTCTCTTTAATGCGAGCGATGTATGGCTTCTTTTCGAAAATAGTCCTAAATGTTTCGAAATGCAGCTTTATCAAATTGTAAAAATGGTCGGAAGGGGCCTTCAATTTAAGATATCTATTTATATAATGAAAATTTTTATTGAGCATCAAATACTCAGAAGAACACTGCATTTCGTCTGATGATTTTAGAAGATTTGTACAAACTTCGCAATCAGTGTTTTGCAACAGTTTGTGCAGAAGATACCCAGCAAAATATCGCAATGCATTTTCATTAAAATCATTTTGTATATTGGCAATGGTTGTATCTAATGACAATTCTATTTCTGAATCATCATCTAAAGGTTCAATATCTGTTGGAGTCTGAGATGAATTACATTGTTCATGAAAAACAGATAATTGGGACCCGCTATCTTTTATGATATTGGCCAACATCAAATCTTCATCTGGAATACAATTTCCAGATACCGAAGTTGATGTCAACATTTTCATGGATAGCATTTTAGACAGTATTGTATTGAATTCGAATACTGTTGGATTACTATTTGTTCCTCCCCGACATCTAATCAAATAAAATAAATTCTCTAACGGATCTTGATTTAATTTGGATGTGGCAACAAAGAACAGATCATTGATAGGATTGCTATCAAATAGCACATGACTATTTAAGCAATCAAAGAGGTTATTAATTTTTTCAATAAATATTGCCGTTGCAACTGCATTGTCTTTGCAATCAGCAAACCCACCTGAATCTATAACAGTGCGTATCGCAGAAGCTACACTGTGGCTAAAGATTTGTGTGGCAAATTTAACTTTCATTTTTTCAAAACAATTCGGACTGACATGTTTTAGAGTTAATTTCGGACATAAGCGAGTTAAATTTTTGGTTTCAGTTTCATATAATTTTCTAATTATTCCCCATGAAACTGTGCCATCAGGTGCTCAAATATTATTCTTTAAAAGAATATTTCGAAGAGATTTTATTAGATGCGGTGCATCAAATATTGCAAAAATCTCTTCGCCATTGACTTCAAATGAAGAATTATTTAAATTAATACCCCATCTATTGAAAACTGCTCTATTATTGGATCCCTGATCGCAGACAACGGCTTTGACATTAAGCCCCAATGCTTGCGATAAATTGTCTTCCTCGTCACTTGGATTTGGAATGTGGCTGATCGGATGCTGCTGTTCTGTGTCAGATGGCTTCACAAAGCCATCCAATACTTTGTCTAAATTTTTCTTTGTATAGCTATAAGGAATAATATCTTCTTCCTGAAAGTCTATTGAATAAATGTCATCACTTACGTCAGCATTTTTATTTGAGAGCAAATTTGAATTGCCCCAATGTAAAGTTGGAACTGCATTATTTCTTAAAAAACGTTTACCAATATATTTCCGCTCAAAATGCCTGTTACATATTCTAGACCTTTTTGGGTCGAAATTATTTGGTAAATTACATGCTTTAATCCATTTGTTTAACTCAAATTCTTTAGACGGAAACGCAAATAATCTACCCTCTAGTACTGGTAAGTGGTTCGTAGCTGGTGAAATCACTACTTACTAGGGTACCACCACTACTTACTTTGCTGACCCTAAGCAATGCATTTCATCATTTCGTTTTTTGTATGAAATGTCCGCAAAAAGGGTCAATCGCCACCACATCGTTTACCGCGAACTAGTGAATTGCGTCACCATAAAAGGGCTAATTACATGGGTACCCATGCCAGGAGTGGTAATGTGAGTACCCATGAAAGGGCTAGTTACATGAGTACCCATACCAGGGGTGGTGATATGAGTACCCATGCCAGGGGTGGTGATATGAGTACCCATGAAAGTGCTAGTTACATGAGTACCCATGCCAGGGGTGGGGATATGAGTACCCATGCCAAGGGTGGTAAAAGAATGAAAAAATTTTTAAATATTTATAATTTTTTTTATATTTTTTTTTTTTTCAAAATATAGTTTTTTCTATATTTTACTTTTCTATGCTATAATAATTTATAGATTTTCATTTTCAGTTTCTTTTTTTTTTACGCTTGTATTTAAAAAAAAGCGCTTTTTCTGCAGCTGCATGGCCTTCCTAAGTTGTTCTTCGGCCGAACCACTGCCATCAACCAGATTTATTGCATCTAGGGAACAAATGTGAAGATTAAATTTTGTAATTAAATCGGCAATGAATTAAATAATACTTACCAATTAATACGTCATAGAAAGTGCTCTCTTCTTTCAAGGCAGCTTTGCCTTGAGCGCCATTTACATTGTAGGCTAACACAACCGGATTAGCCATAATATTTTTAAGGTTTTTTAAAATCCCCCCAGCCATAATATGGATCCTAATCGCATCAATCTGTAAACAAAGTATGAATTAGGATTTAAGAAACAATTGAAACTGTGTTAATACTAACATAAAGCTCTCGGTTTGTATTGTTTATTTCCGTATTTATTTTCTTAAGGGCTTCTACGGTCTGGATAGGAAATTGTTTAGCCACCTTTTGTCCTTGTCCGTGCTGCTTTGTAAGTCCTTTTATAATGGCAGTCTGCTCGGAAGAAGCTTCTACAAGGACCCCGATTTTTTCCTGTGTTACTTTTTGGTCAGCTAAATTTTAATATATTTAAATTGAATATATATAGGTATGAATATTTAACTAAAAGCTCATTTAATCATACTTATACCTCTTAACGAATGCATTTCTTCTACAAGAATATCCAGTTTTTCCTGAACCACTTTCGTTTCGGCTGAAAAACAAGTAAATAAATTTAATAGATCATTTTAAATAAAATATCGTGACACACTTACCACGTGACGAACGAACTTGTTCTGTTAGGTCAAGAACAAGCTGTTCAAGGCGCCCAATACTTGTAGAGCAATTGCAGCTCGATTTTTGAACGGAAAAATAAAAGATTTAATACTTAATTTATTTCTATTTATTCAAATTAATTAGCACAATTTAAGCACTTACGGTTATTAGAAAAGTCCATCCGCCTAATTTTCTTTTCCGGACTGACCGACATTTTTTAAAAATTAAATTCTTCTAATAAATAATCACTCAGTTGTTAAATTTAATTATAAAGCACGTAAATATTTAAAATTAGAAGTTTGACAATCCACTCAATCTTCTATTGCATGTACATATGTGTTAATATTTACGTTTGTTTTCTGCTTCAAAACTTCACTTAACTTGCTCAACGGGCGAACTCAGCAGCCTTCGAACAACGAGGAAGAGCAGAAAGCATAAATGAAAACAAACGGTACTTCCATTACAATTGTTCTTGTAAATTATGAAAGGAACAGCGACAGAAAGCGAAGATTGTTTTTTACCTTCGTTATGGACTATTCGCAAAACACAAAAAATATATGTAATGAGAGTACCGTTTTTTATACCCTGAACCCATTGAAAATGGGAAATCAGGTAATAATGTTTTTGTGTAAAAGTATGTAACAGGCAGAAGGAATCATCGCAGACCCCACAAAGTATATATATTCTTGATCAGCACGATGAGCTGAGTCGATATAGCCCTGTCCGTCTGTCCGTCCGTCCGTCCGTCCGTCTGTCTGTCCGTATGAACGCCGAGATCTCAGAAGATATAAAAGCTAGAGAGCTGAAATTTTGTGTGCATACTCGTGTATACCATACGCAGTACGAGTTTGCTTTCTTTTTTCGATAACTCATCCGATAACTTTTTTATCGAGAATAATCGAAAAATTGATTTTGTTTTTTGAGCCTCATTGGAGTACTATTAAACGTAGAGACTTCAGATTTACTGTGTATATATATATGATGAATACACAGATTTTGGATACCACGCTCCCTTCGCCCCCAATTTGTAAAAAACGTATTTCAAGTACTAGAGACTTGTGCTTTGGAATGTACACACATTTTGACCATATAATTACGCCCAGAAAGTTTCATCAAGATCGTATGTTTACAAAAGAAGTTATTCACCAAGTAAATTCTCATACTATTGTCCACACTGCAGCGCAGCCCAAGCGCAGTCGCTGCTTACTGCGCAGTTAGCAGAGCGCGGGCGCGTGAGGGTGGATGCATGTAAATATATGTGTGCGTGCATAAAAGAAGTGCAGAATGATAGGAATATCAGCTTGGAGGGTTCAGGGTATCTCCTAGTCGAGCAGTCTCGACTAGAGTCTTCTTACTTGTTTTCATTTATGTTTTCTGCTGTTTCATGCCTATAGTTTGTTGCTCAGTGGTTCGGCGTTCGCTTACCATAGTACCATGTAATGACTAGTGGGGTAGGTAGTTCAATTATGGTCAATCTCCACCTCCAGTACTACAGGGATTCTAAACAGTATGATTTGTCTCATCAATTAGTTTGTTTGTTGATAAAACAGCAGAGCGAAAACAGTAACTATCTAACAAACGATCATATAGGATTAATTTGCCGGGGACGTCTACATATCTCATATAAAAAAAGCTGAAATAACAATAATTTGCAATTTACAAAAAAGAGTTTTCCGCGGGATTTGAACTCGCACCCTAGCCTAATAGCATGTTTGTCAAAATATCTAAAAAAAATTCCGGCGGCGCTTCTGCCTACAGCATCACCACGTCGTTTTGAACAATACCAATTAAAACGAATTCACATTTTTTTTATGACGCCATATAGCAAAGGAAAAATCAGAGTAGAGGCTGGAAATGTTATGCCCGTAGACAGACTTATGTATATAAGAAAAACAAAATTTAAACTTATAATCAAATTGTTTGACTAACAAAAAGGAAAGTGTTGACTGCCATTCATTCATTAAATATCTATTTTATAAAAAATTAGTTTAAACTATGGTAATTTTACGTGGGGAGCATGGAAATGACTTGAAAAACTCGTTTCAAATCGACTCGAAGGTTCTATAAATTAATTAAGATCCCCATTGCTATTTCGATGGCCAACTTGTGGTGTTCCCTGGATACCGATTACAAATTTATAGTCGCTAATAATAATAATAATAGCTAATTCGAGCGGCGACTTTAACGACTGAAGATATATTTCTACTTAAATATAAATTTAATAAATGCCATGAATGAGTATTCTGCAGTTGGTAACGCCCGACTGCAATGTTCTTACTTGTTTTAATTAGGGAACAAGATAGAGTTCAAAGATCTAGAATTCGCAGCAATCGTTTGCGTAGGTTTGCAGAGCAGAGAATAAATACAATTAATTGACAAACTTTGCCTTTGCTGCAAGGGGCTTTGGTTTCCACATCAAATGGACAGACTTCGTTCCCAATATATTATTAAGAACAATCAGCATAATGCGCAGATTTTATTTTTGTCGACAAAATTTCCATCAGAAGATGGCATTTACAAGTTTTGTAAGTTTTGTAGCCGCACAATGAAATTAGGTAAAGTGCTTTGTCACCATTACGAATGGCTTAGATTTTCCAAATCTTCCACAATGCTTAGAAGATCTGACACCTTTTGAAGAACGTTTAATATCTCCACGACTTCCATTTCTGATTATAAAATCTTTAGGGCTTGAGCGTCAGAGTGCAATAAAAGGAGCTGTTGTTAATGTCCCGATCCCAATGGTCAATGGATTCACATCACTCCCAAGGGCTTTTCATGAAGCCGAGGCTGTTCAGCTTCACCTCAAACGTAGAATGGAATATAACCATGATTATGGCCACTTAAAATTATTACCGTCATGCGTTTTTTAGTTTCAACAGAGCTTTATCAGAAGCATACTATTTCTATTAAAGAAGAAAGAATGTCTTCGCTTTTATCAGCCCCTCAGAGTATACCATTTTTTGCAACAGCTGAAGACAATGCTATTGTTGGTGAACTTGTAAATACTGAGACGCATGAGGTCCAAGAAAATGTTGAAATAGAAGAGCTTAATCCAGGAGGGCAAGAAACATTATTAGACAACATTCAGACAGATAATATTAGTATGCAAAGAATTCAAATGGCTCCTGGCGAAGGACAATGACCCCTTGATTTCATTGGAGATGAGGATGCAAAGGAATTATCTTTTCCAACTGTCTTTGCAGGCAATAAAAGGAAGTATTTGGTTAGTTATTCAACTATTGTTAAATCTGAGCTGCGAAACTTTGATAGGAGAGGTTTTAGAACCGATAAAATACTTTATTCTTATAAAAAGTTGGAAATGATGTATATTAGAAGCAACTCTTCCATTTGTCTGCGTAAGCACACTGCTCCTTCGTGCATTACGGTAGCTAATGCTCTAAGTGATGATCACATGAGCAATTCAATTCTTCACGATGAAAGCTATCGAATTTTGAAGGGTATTCGGTCTTCTCCAGCTCACTGGGAAGGTGAGAAAAAAAAAAGTTATGGCAATGATAAGAAAGTTTGACTTAACAACCTTTTTCATCAAATTGTCTGCTGCAGAGACTAGGTGGACCGAGCTATTAGTCATTTCAAAAAGAAATGTTGATAAAATAGAAATCAGAAGAAAGCGCAGCAGCTTTACAGTTGTCGGAAAAAGCCAGACTTATTAGAACAGATCCAGTATAGACAGGTTCTTAAATTAATGAAAAATCAAGGAGGTATTTTTGGCAATCATCCAATTATAAAATATTATTGGCGTGTTGAATTCCAATAAAGCGGTTCTCCTCATATAGACGGAATTTTTGGCTTAAAGATGCCCCCAAAGCTGATCTTGTTGATGACGAATGTAGGCAGAGGTCTATTCCACCCGTAATAGAATTATTTAACAAATTTATCACTACTGACGTGACTGACGTTGATATAAATGATTTGATTGAATACCAAAAGCACAATCACGAGCATTCATGTATGCGAGAAATAAAGGGAACTCGCATAAGCCGCTTTGGTATTCCTTAACCTCCAATGCCACAATCGGAAAGTGAACGATTCATTTCATTTGACAGTTTTTTATGTCATAATCATATTAACCTCAGCTACGAGGAATACTAGATGGGAATTAGGTCTGGGTTGAAAAAGCCCAGTTTTCTTAGCTAATTAGATATAGGAGTTTTAACATCAATCAAGATAGGCAAACCCCATTTCAGAGAATTAGTAATGTTATTCTTTCATTGGAGGCAGGAGCAGATTGAATTATTTGAGCGAAATTGGATGAATAAGAAAATCATCAATAGCGAACGTGATAAATTTGACATATTTAGGGATCGACCAACTGTGTTAGAAGACGCTCTCAGAGAGGTAATTGACGGTGAACATGAAGTAGTTAATGATTTACAAAATCAAATAGTTTTAGATGAAGAATTTAGAGTGTTAGCATTCCCAGAGATAAGCTCTCAGTTAAGTCTTTTCAACTTAAACCCCATCGCAAGTGAAGAATTGGACAATATTCGTATTGTCAGACTGCCGCCTATGATTTCGAATGAAAATTTACTAAGTGTCATAAACAAAAAGCATTTAATTGTTCATGTTTCATGTTCTTCATCTCAAAAACTTGTTTTATGTGTTTGTTTGTTGGCGGTGAGGCAGGAGTCGGAAAAAGTCGACTTATTTCAACACTTTATCAGTCGTTGACAAAATTTTAAAATAGTCAGCCAGGCTGTAATGTGAATTCGGCTAAGGTACTTTTGTGTGCTCCAACTGGAAAAACAGCTTTTGGAATCAATGGTTCCACCTTACATACAATGTTTTCTCTCCCTTTGAATCAGTCCGGATCAACATTTAAAGAATTGAGTGCTGATTTGCTTAACTCTATAAGATCTAACTTAATTGATCTTAAAATATTAATAATTGATGAAATTTCAATGGTTGGGGCAAAAATGCTGTCTTATATTGACTTTCGTCTTAAACAAATCTTCAATAATAGAGAAACTGCTTTTGGAGGTGTGTCAATACTAATTTTTTGTGATCTTAGGCGACTACGTCCTATCGGTGATAGATGGATATTTCAATCCACTTCTGAACCTCATAATCCGTATAGTGCTATATTTGGGTCATCTTTGTGGCAATGCTTTAAGTTTTTTGAACTTACCGAGATAATGCGTCAGGGAAATGATCAACCATTTGCCATAGCTTTAAGTAATATCGCAATGTCCCTAGAAGATATAGCTCTATTGCGCACAAGAATTCGCAGCAATGAGCAAGTCCCAGATGACGTTATTCTTCTGTTCGAAACTAATGCCGATGTTGATAATTCTATAAAGCTTAATTCAATTTCAAGCGAGCAGCATGTAGCAAGTGCAAAGGATTTCGTGAAAGCCATACAGTTAACGAATTTGGCTAAAAGTAGAATTCTTGAATCCGTGAAGGATTTTAAAACCGCCCAAAAGCAAGATCTTACTTCTTCCCTTATATTAAAGACCTCTGCTAAGTATATGGTGACAGTTAATATTGACACTGCCGATGGTCTTGTCAACGGAGCAACTGGCATTTTAATGGACATAGGTTTCAACTCATCCACACTCTCTATTTTGTGGATAACATTTTTCGAAGAGAGTGTAGGATCCAATGCGCGTGCTAAATGCGCACATCATGAAGAGCCTTAATGGACTCCAGTACAGAAAACCATTAAAATTGTTCAACTTTTAGCAAATGAGCAAGTTACAATTGATCGTGAGCAATTCCCCGTAGTACCTGCTGAGGCTATTACTATTTATAAAAGCCAAGCCGCTATTTACAGCAAAGTAGTAGTTCATACGAATCAAAGAATGCGACGTGAAGCATTGTATGTAGCTTGCAGTAGAGCAACCAAGGCATCTGGTCTCTATTTAATTAGTGATTCTAGCTCTCTTGTTATTCAGGAATTAATTCTTTTACGGTCTGAACAAATCTAAAGACTCATTTCGATCATTCGATCAATGGTACAGGCTTTAACGCAATATTTCACAATACCGAAAGTCTGAATTGCCGTTTTCCTTATATTTCGTCGTCCACAATATTCTTTGCGAAAATTTGAAATGGAGTTTATACAGATATTTGAGCAGTTTAATTTATTAACAAATAGTCAGTCAGTTATCTTAGTTGATTTTAACTTGTGCTTGAGAGCTATGTCCGGTTGTTGCAAAAGAATTTATCATTTTCTACGTTCAAATAATTTTGATTCTCTTTAAATTTAAATTCTTCAACAACCAAGTCCGATGTCCACATTGATTGGGTGTTTTCTAATTTACCAAGTGGAACTAGTAGCGCGAGGACCTATGAAACAATGTATAGTCATTATAGTGCAATTTCTTCAGGGCTTGATTTCAAACTATTTGCAGAACAGTAGGTCTTAAATTTAAAAATTAAAAATATATATGTATTTTAATATTGTTGAATTTTGAATTTCATCACTATGTTTAGAAACACTCATGTTGCAGCAGATAGCAATAGTTTGCAACATTGTGAAATTCATTTTCATGCAAAAACAACATCGATCGTAATGTTGAGTGTCGCGACGCTTGTCTAGAAACATTATGTGTCTGACGAATTTGACTAGCACGCATGGAATGTTGCTGCGTCTCGATCTGTCATGTTGCGATTCTTGAGCTGTGTAGCGTAAGTCGTAATACAAAGTAGTACAACTACTGTGTAATCTTATTTCGGGCCTAGTTTTTTTAACAAATATTATAATATTTTTAAGTCTACTTTATTTATTATATTTATATTTATTTTATATTATATTATATTAAATGTCTGCATTATTTTTTATATTTATTTATTTTATATTATATTATAGATTATTATTAGAATGTAAACGTAAATTAGTAAAATTAAACTATGGTAATTTTACGTGGGGAGCATGGAAATGACTTAAAAACTCATTTTAAGTCGACTCGAAGGTTCTATAAATTAACAAAACGTCGTACTGTTCCATGGATACCGATTACAAATTTATAATCGGAAGCTAATTCGAGCGGCGACTTTAACGACTGAAGATATATTTATACTTAAATTTAAATTTAATAGATGCCACTATAGGAATATACTATCACGCATACGGACTGTGAGTGAGTATTCTGCAATTGGTAACGCCCGACTGCAACGTTCTTTATAACTGATTTTCGATAAGTGTTTTAATCTATAGCAACATAATGGGATGCACTATCGATTTTGAATGTATAATAATATTAATTCTCTTGAGGGTTGAGGCCGCATAGAAATCTAAGACCAACTCTCAGATTCTATCCATTCTGTATGTAATAATAATTACTTCACCATGACAACTAAAGGGTGTTGACTGGGAGTTACACATATAAAAATAGTATGGAATTTAGCTTTCTTATCAGATATGTGCATCACTCTAAACCTGTAAAGTGGATGTGACGCAATTAGAGCTCTGATGTCTTTAATCGTAGCTCCGGGTGTTGTCGAGTGAGAGTGAGATGGCATTCGGCAAAGAATTCACTTCATACCATTTAAATTTTGCACATATTCAGTAAATTTTATTGTGTTGGTTATTCATTTTTTCAATTATTTAGGAATGTAGTAGACGGGTCGATCATTAATATCTTGAATAGCGCGGTAGTTGTTTACTAAAGATTGCTCACGCGAGTCTTGTAAGTCCCAGAATTTGCTGATGTGTCGTCTAGGTAGATTGGCAGCTTCTCCAAAGACAGTCCAAGTGACGGATTCTGCGCAGTCGGGTGTGGTTAATGATCCTACAGGATAGAGGAGAGTTGACATGGGATTAGCATGTGCAGACATATTCCTACAATACTTACCATTATATGAGTAAAAATGGTTAGTGTTAACGCTGGCCAGTAGTTGCTGGGCAGAGTAGCGGCCAGTCAAATTGGTACTTGATCCGTATTGAGCAATCTGAGGCAATTGATTAAAGATCCCAATTAGCCCCAAATGCGGCGAGAGCACTCTGTTTACAGCCCTGAGCATAACTCCCAAAACAGCTAGGCCATCCCAGTACTCGCTGGCTTCGGCTACCGTTTTATCGGAATAGCGTAGGTTCTTATGGACAATATGTATTTCAACATCGTAACGGTTATCGTTAATGGTATGCTCAGAGCCCTTGCTGCTGGAAGAGCCCCAATGAAAGTGGGCACTTTGAGCTTCAAAGGTGCCTGGCAATAATCCTCCATTGATATAAGGACGTTGTCCGTTGCGTGTAGGAGGCAATACAATGTTCGCTGAGGTAAGTAAAATATGTTTCTTTAGAAGTCACTCATCACTTGAACCAACCGCCCACCTGTGTGTCCATTATTTGTCATTACCAACGGTGACTGCAGAGTCTCGTCATAGTTGTAAAAAGCTATACGCCGTGCACTGGTTACAATGGCCTAGCAAGAGGTAACGGGGGTTATAAGCCTTAAAAGGTATTAGAGACCGGTTAGCTAGCTACCTGACTGCTGCTCAATGCGATTGGCGATTGCTGCAAGCCATCTTGACAGGTTCCTTCCCAATCCTTACCTTGTTGGTCATAGTTGTAGCTTCCACTTGCCTGTTCGGCTGCTTCTTCTGCTCTTATATCATTGAAGTAGATCTCAGATAGTCGAGCTTGTTGGAAGTTGAATAATATTAATCTGCTCCTAGCAATTAAAAAGCATTTACCTCACCTTGCGAACAGACAATGCCAAGGGCTGCTAGCATTAAAAACTGGAGTACCAATCCCGAACGGCTTGAATCGTACATTTCTTTCGTTTTAAAAATATTCATTAGTATCTGGCTAATTCTACGCTAAGTAACGCTTGCAACCAGACTGCACCAATTCTGCGTTTGCCTGAAACCTTTTATAGCTGTAAAGCCCGCTCCAAGGCTCATTACAGATAAGAAAGTAGCTCGAGAGACTATGGGGACGGGACCTATCATCTGGCGATATAGGCAATCAGCTCGCATTTTGCGCGCTCAACCTTGCTAGTTGCGGGCTAGTAATAATCAGCAGTTGCATCACCTAAAATGCTAATCGTGGTCTTTTTGCAAGCGTTTCTTCCCGAACACATCGCCAGCAGAGAGGTCTTTTAGTTTTCGTGGGTATGTTGACAGCCCTTAGCTTTGCCATTTCACAAGTTCGCATGATTATGATTTAATATTTAATATTTTATTTAGCTTAGTTAGCCTTCTCTTGAGACTTAACCGTGGAGACTTTGTGGTCTTTCTTGTATTGTATTGTTGTATATATTACTTGCACTCCTCGTTGTTGATCTTGCGGGTTGGCTTATTGTTCGAGCAAATAGTTGGTTCTTTCCGTTAGCTGCATTTTAAAGCTATCCAATGCACATTGGGCAAGCGAGCCGATTTTTCGACGAAAATTCAAATTTGATCAGAACGACGAGCTGAGTCGATATAGCCCTGTCCGTCTGTATGATTGCGTCGATCTCAGAAGATACAAAAGCTAGAGAGCTGAAATTTGGCATGCATACTTGTGCATACGCAGTACGAGTTTGTTTTTTTTTTCGATAAATCATCCGATAACTTTTTATCGAGAATAATCGATAATTTGATTTTGTTTTTTTCAGCCTCATTTGAACAGTATTAGACCAGTAGGCTTCAGATTTGCTGTGTATATACACATGGTGAATACAAACATTTTGTAATTTACATAAAAGAAGTGCAGAATGATAAGAATATCAAACATTTATTTATAATTGCAAGATTTGCCTTTCTACAGAACGTGGAAAGCCTATGTTTCTGCATAACAATATGTAAATTTGGAGTAAGCATTTGTATACTCATTCACGAAAGTGAAATGAGTATATTGGTTTTGTGCAATGTCCGTCTTGCTGTCCGTCCGTCTATCCGTATGAACGCAGTCTATTTCGACGCTATTGGAGCTAGAGACTTGAAATTTGGAACATATACCCGTGTATATCTCCGATTTATAGTGTTAAAATTTTCTGGATCCGCCCACTAGGGGCGTGGCAAATCGTAAAATGCATTTTTCGTATGCCAGATATCATGTTAGTTGAAAAGCTAGAAAGCTGAAATAAGGTATGTAGATCCTCTTCAAATTTGGATAGTTAGGTTACTAGTAATCTCTATCGATGTCCCAAAAATAATAACTGCAACGTTCTTACTTGTTTTTAATTCACAGACCGTGTATCTACCGCATACTCATACTTTCCAATGAATGGATCTCATATATGTTCTTGTTTAAATTTTCTGTTTACTTTTTCTTATAATTTATTTATATTCCTAATGAAGAAAGCTAAAAATATATAGTTTTTATTAAAAGTTTGTTCTGTTAGTTTTAAGAAAAAATTTTAAATATGTAACGTATTTTCAGTTTTTTATTTTTCTAGTTGCTTGCGAGCTCATAGCTCATATCAGCAAGTGAACCAGTGAGCCAACTGAGTGAGCCGGCTCATCCCAATGAGCTGAGCCATGAGCCATGTATAAAATACAATGCAAGAAGCAAAGTAAATGACGAAAATGAGGCTCGAGACGGAGAGAGATGCTTCAGCCGAGGGTGGCGCAATTGTTGTTATTTGAAAAATAGAATATAGGCACGAGCGTTGAGGATGTGTGTATGTGGCTTTTAGTCTGAGGACAAGAAGTGAAGCGACAACGAGAGAATTGCGACTCGCTGCGTTCAAAGCAGAGGAATAAATATCGCTTCCTGAAATAAAAGGAATATATCGTGGAGCAAAATAAATTAGAGCCATCCGACATGTATATAAAAGTAACGGCTCAACAGGACAGAACCTGGGTTTGATTGCGGACTGTATCCTAACCGCATTTCAGTGAGACAATTATCTCTTTTTTATTGTGAGGTTCAAAAATCGGAAGCTGCTAGAGTTGATAACGGCGCAGGACTTGAAGAAGCATGCCTCCAGACTGCTTATTTATTATTGCGTTGAGAATTTACATCATTTCCATGAAACGAAGGAATAGTTAGATTATGATTAAAATATAGATATGTGTGTATTTATCAAAGCACAAGCCTCTAATTAATTTAGCTTGACAACGGAATAGCTTCTCCTGCAATGAATATGCAACGTAAGTGTTAAATTTAGATGTTTACATTAATTTATATTTATACATTTAGTTATTATATATACGTATATTTTCAGATGCCACCGGTACTGCGGCTCTGTCTACTGCAGGGACAGTCTCCGAAACACCAAAACGTCCGCGCGAAAGTTTTCCATTTTGCATTAATGCGCCAGCAATCGATTCTTGTTTGCAGAATCGTTCACACAAAAATTAGAGGATTGTCATAGCAAAAGTATTGCGACTTTGTATTAAGAAACACACCAAGATTGTGCCCACTGCCGAAAATGGGTTAGATTGCGGTCTTAAGCCAGATACATATGTGTTTGTCAAAGCACAAGTCTCTAGTCCTTGAATTACGTCGTAACAAAATGCAAGCTTGCTCTTGAATCTTATTTATTTAATATAGTTCTAGGTAATCTAAAACTGTGTCATAAGATTTCCCTTTTTTATTTCACCTAAAAACCCAAACTGAAGAAATGCATATCATTAATCCACCTAACTTAGTAATAGATCCAAGTTTTGCAGATTATATGCGACTCATACAGTCGATTATTAGCGTATATGAAAATGTAAATTTTCCATATAGCCCCGAATTTGATGTTCTGCATTGATGAATAGATAACCAACCATTTCCACTCCTTTTTATACCCTGAACCCATTGAAAATGGGAAATCAGGGTATAATGGTTTTGTGAAAAAGTATGTAACAGGCAGAAGGAATCATCGCAGACCCCACAAAGTATATATATTCTTGATCAGCACGACGAGCTGAGTCGATATAGCCCTGTCCGTCCGTCCGTCCGTATGAACGCCGAGATCTCAGAAGATATAAGAGCTAGAGAGCTGAAATTTTGTGCGTACTCGTGTATACCATACGCAGTACGAGTTTGCTTTATTTTTTCGATAACTCATCCGATAACTTTTTTATCGAGAATAATCGAAAAATTGATTTTGTTTTTTGAGCCTCGTTGGAATACTTTTAGACGTGGAGACTTCAGATTTACTGTGTATATACGTATGATGATTACAAACATTTTGTAATCAACAGATTTTGGATACCACGCCCCCTTCGCCACCAATTTGTTAAAAACGTATTTCAAGTACTAGAGACTTGTGCTTTGGAATGTACACACATTTTGACCATATAATTACGCCCTGAAAGTTTCATTAATATCGTATGTTTACAAAAGAAGTTATTCACCAAGTAAATTCTCATACTATTGTCCACACTGCAGCGCAGCCCAAGCGCAGTCGCTGCTTACTGCGCAGTTAGCAGAGCGCGGGCGCGTGAGGGTGGATGCATGTAAATATATGTGTGCGTGCATAATAGAAGTGCAGAATGATAAGTATATCAGCTTGGAGGGTTCAGGGTATCTCCTAGTCGAGCAGTCTCGAGTCTTCTTACTTGTTTAAAAATTGTTTGATCAAACTAATAACTTTTTTACGAGTTTGGCTTGCCTCCAGTACACTCATATATCCACTACACTCATATAAATTAGAGGTCAAAATGGCAAATAAGAGGTAAATGAAGAATTCTGAACTGACGAGAAAAACTAAAATTCGAAAAAATTGTGAACAAACCCAGAGATGGAAGCAGGAGATCGTCCAACGATGGAAATATTGCTCGGAAATGCAGCTTCGAACTCCGAAAATACTAAAATCGAGGAGAGATGAATTCATTATTATGCAACTTTATTGCAAGCTATTGGATTCATATAGAGTATCAATGCAGATAAATTTAAAAATTATTCACTGAATACTGTTTCGTTTTTACGTTTTCATTTTACGCACATTCGTTTAGTTGTACTATTCACTTATTTATTATGATGGTGGTTAATTGTTTCGTTTACTTGGATAATATTCAAAAATTGCCTTTGAAGCCTTCCTCAATTGTTCTTGTGTGTCAAGTCAGTAGCCAGTCGATTTGGGTGCGCCAAAAGCCTGTCCGCGTAGTAAGAGTGGGAATGTATAAGTGTTGTCACGATAATGTCATTATAAACTTTTATTTTACTGCTTAGTGACAGCTTGCTGGAGGATCTCAGCATCCAATCCAGTGTTTTTATTATACTCATTCACGAAAGTGAATTTTTATACTCATTCATTCAGTCTCTTCCGTCTTTTCCGTCTGTCTGTCTGTCCGTGTGAATGCAATTCTTTCGGCGCTATTGAAGCTAGAGTATATCTCCGATTTATAAAGTGTTACAATTCTCCCGATCCGCCCACAAGAGACGTGGCAAAGAATCTCCAAATTTGGATAATTAAGTTACTAGTAACCTCCTCAATCGATGACCCAAAAATAATGTTTACGCCTCATTAGGGGCGTGGCATATCGAAAAATACCCTGTAATTTTCTCATTTTTAGAGTGGAACTATCTAAGTTTTGCAGTTAGGTTACCGTTAACTTATTCTATGAACTGACCAAAAATGAAGTGTCTACAATATTAGAGAAAAACTTAGTCACTAAATTACTGATGGGATGTGAATGTGCGCTGTGAATGGTAACGCCCGACTGCAACGCTCTTACTTGTTTTTATGCTGTTGTCGTCATACATCACTAACAGAGGCAAGACCTATCAAGCTGTAAAAGAGTTCCAAATTTCAAGTCTTCAATAGCTTCAGTAGCGCCGAAATAGACTGCGTTCATACGGACAGACGGGCGGAGAGCAAGACGGACATTGCACAAAACCAATATACTCGTTTCACTTTCGTGTATGAGTATAAAAAGTCGGGTGTAATAAATGGAGACTTTTGCTTTGAGAATTTAGTTGGTAATTTATAATTATTGATTAATAAAAAAACCAAAGGATTGCCTAAAGGATTGATGAATTAAAGGTCGGGATGTATGGCCAATTGTCATCGGACCAGCAAATACTCGCAAAAAATGAATGCAACGCCGATTGGGTATGCTGACATACGAGCGAATTATCTCAGAAGAATTTAAGGTCATTTATAGAATGTTATGTTAAGAGCTAGAGACTTCAAACTTTTTTAATATGTCCGTATATATAGCGCGCATATCGAGTTTATCACTAAAAATCGATAACTCATCCCGTTATTTTGTTATCGGTAAAAACCCTTATCGAAAATCAGTTATAAAATTTTATCTCCTACTTTGTGTTTTGGAATGTCTTTTTGCTTTTTCATCAACCCATATACTAAGATCGTCAGATTAGATTAATTGCTACTTATTTAAAAGTATTGTTTCTTCTTGTATGCTCAATATTATTTTCCATATCGAATTCTTCTTCAATGACTATCTTATGGAGGTCCTATAACATATTATAATTTTGCATTTAAATTTAAGGTCATTTATAGAATGTTATGTTAAGTAAGATAGTTACTAACATTAAAAATCTCTACATGGTAGATATAGCTATTGTATATCATGAATTGCTGAAACTGGCTTTAACGACCTTTCAGTGCAAATATACCTTGACATGTCAAAATATTTTAATAAATGAAGTCCTATATGCATAGACTGATATGCATATGTCGGGAAGCCTGCGATAAGGCTGAAACTGACCCTAACGACTTTTAAATTACCCCATTCGCTGTAAACCACGTCTCTTTTGCAATAGACCCTTTAAAGCTCAAACGTTGCAGCTGTTAAAATGCAATGCGAATATAATATTATATGGCTGTGAGTTGAGTTAACGACTATAATACTGAGGCTTGAGCCAGTGTTGACGAAATTTATTCAGCACAAGTAGCAAAACGAGGGCTGAAATTAGCTATCTTTCTTCTAAGATAACTGAAAAAACATCTTATAAGAAAACAGTATTTTATTTTTCATGAAAAAGTCAATGTTGTTAATTTAATTCTGTTAACATCTCATCTATCGCCAAATCATTACGATTTCACCATTGTCGCTTTTATAATTTTAGAGCGAAGCTAGACAGCTCTTTATATGGATTGGTAAAGGCCGAGTCTTTATAATTAAATACTTCCGCCCAGAACTTCTCCGTATTAATATTTTCCCAATTACTATATTTCAAGTTGCCATATTGTCTTGGCAGGCAAAAAATATCGAAACTAACCAATTCTGTTGCAAGCTATCTTTTATTTTAGCTAAACGTAATATTTGAAAATTGTTGTTGCAATCGGCCTCAAAAAGTAGAGAGATCTAGGTACGAAATAGCTGATTCGGCCACACTGCGTGTGCCCTTCCACGGGCTTTTAATTGTCATTAGATCACTTCCTATTCTACCTATTCTTTAATTATTTGCATTTTGCGTTTATTTAAAATCTTGGTTTTACCAACAATCTTTTCAGTTTGGCATTTACAATATTTTCTAATTAAAGCCAACTGATTAATAATAAATTTTTGATGCTTAAAGTAAGGATGGGTGGGCGAAAACCGAAAAGTTTTCACTTTAATGAAACCGATGTATGGTTTCTTTTCGAAAATTGTCTTAAATATTTTGAAATGCAGTTTTAATATATTGTAAAAATGGTCTAAAGGGGCCTTCAACTTGAAATATTTGTTGATATAATGAACATATTTATTGAGTATCAAATATTCAGAAGAACAAACTTCGCAATCAGTTTTGTGCAACAGTTGGTGCAGAAGATACGGAGCAAAATATCGGAATGCACTTTCATTGAATCATTTCATTGAATCATTGGTAACAGTTGTATCAAATAACAATTCGATTTCTGTATCATTATCCAAGGGGTCAATGTCTGTTGGAGTGTGACATAAATTACACTGTTCATGAACAACAGATAATTTGGGCCCGCTATCTTTTATGGTATTGCACAACATCAAATCTTCATCTGGAATACAATTTTCAGATACAGAAGCTGATGTCAACATCTGCATGGATGGCATTTAAGATATTATTGTATTGAGTTCGAATATCGTAGGGTTGGTATTTGTTCCTCCCTGACATCCAATCAAATAAAATAATTTGGATGTGGATGTTGTTCCGAAATTCTTCCGCAAAAGCAATTACCGATGAGATTGTAATCATCATCCCATCGATACAATATTTACATATATAATAGGGTATTTTGGGAATTGCATTTTGAAATACTCACGCATTTCCTGAAGGTCTTCGTGGACATTATTATTCTCCCTACGGGCATATTATTCTATAAAAGAATATTTCTAATGGATTTTACTAGATGCGGTGCATCAAACACCGTAAAATCCCCATCTATTAAAAACTGCTCTATTATTGAATCCCTGATCGCTAGCCTAATAAAAATCTATATTTTAGGCAATCAAAGCTCGGAAGCATTAGGTAAATTGTTAATTATCGTGAGGACATTGACATGAACCCATTGAAAATGGGAAATCAAGGTATAATGGTTTTGTGAAAAAGTATGTAACAGGCAGAAGGAGTAATCGAAGACCCCATAGAGTATATATATTTTTGATCAGCACGACGAGCTGAGTCGATATAGACTTGTCCGTCCGTTTGTCCGTATGAACGCCGAGTTCTCAGAAGATATAAGAGCTCGTGTATACCATACACAGTACGAGTTTGCTTTCTTTTTTCGATAACTCATCCGACAACTTTTTTATCGAGAATAATCGAAAAATTGATTTTGATTTTTGAGCCTCATTGGAATACTATTAAACGTGCAGACTTCAGATTTACTGTGTATATGTGTGCCATAAATTGCTCTATTATTGGATCCAATAGTCCAATATTTTCTTCTACTTTTTGTTTAAGGTCAGTATGATTTATGCCACGAGCTGAAGCCGTATAGCTTAAAACATACTTCCAGTTCTCAAAGAGACCCCTAACAAGAACAAGTAAGAAAGCTCTAAATAAAAGTGCAAATATACATATACATACATATGTGATGATTTCTGTTTTCGTTTTACCCGCCGCGGCGCGTCACTTTTCTGATATTGTTGAGCCGTGCGGACGTAAATTTAAAGGGAATTATTATTCAACAGTAAGTTATAAATATACATATAATATACATACATATATAATAAATTGGCTTGTTTCATTATATTAGTGAAAGCAATAATTTAACTTAAGTGTACTTATACTTTTCAATTCTGGCTATTTACATATTTGCCAGTTATTATTTCATGTTCAAACGATTATAACCACGCGCAATATTGGGGGATTGGTATATCAAGTTCAGCTCACCTGGAAGCTGTGTTCGTGCCCTTTTGAAAACTTTGGTCGGTTCAGAAATCGATCTTCCTGGCTCTGTGGATTGTTTAGTTAACCGTCGAGAGAAACCAGTTTTAAGGACAGTAGCTCCGGGAAACTATCTACATCTAGGCATCGAGAACTATGTAAAAAGAAACAAATTTTTGAGCAATATCCAAATCCTGAAATGGATGTTGGCATTGATGGCCTGCCTCTGTTTAAAAGCTCCCGCATGGGACTTTGGCCAATATTAGGACATTTCTGAAATGTTGAAGACAGTGAAGTTTTCATGATTGGAACATTTGTAGGGAACCAAAAACCTGCTATTCCAAATGCCTTCTTAAATGATTTTGTTCAGGAGTTGCAACGCATAGAGTTAGACGGCATAAAGGTAGGAACAACTGAAATTAAAGTTAAATGCAAATCAATTATATGCGATACGCCCGCTAAAGCATTTATATGTGGGTTAAAAGGTCATTAATCCTTCAATGGATGTATGAAATGCACGCAAGTAGGCACTCGAATAGGAAATTTTATAGCATATTCTACTAACAGGGGTGTTAAAATATCTGACAGTGATTACACTTCAAGGAAATATGTTGATCATCACCAAAACTATTTCCTTTCGAATGAAATGGTTTTTGGAGAAATTAGGTAATGGTATGATTACACAGTTTCCCTTAGATGCAATGCATCTAATAGACTTAGGAGTTACACAGAAAATTTTAAAATTAAATTACAATAATTCAGTCAAGGACTGCAAATTTTCCAGTGATCATAAGATAGAAATAAATAGACGCAGCCTTTCAATAGCAGCTTTAATTCCGTCCGAGTTCCATGGAAAACCCCGAAGTTTTGAAGAATTTAGTATGTGGAAAGCCACCGAATTTAGGCTGTTTATTTTTACACACTTAAATAGTTCTCCTTAAAGATTTCATACCAGAAGATTATTATTATAATTTACTTTTGTTGCACACTGGTTATAGGCTGTTATTAACAAAATCAGATTATAATACTAATATAGATATAATTCAAAATATTTTCGAATACTTTGTGAGCACGTTTGATCTTAAATATGACAATCAAAATGTTTCTTTTAATGTTCATAATTTATTGCATATTTGTGAGTCTATCCGAGAAATGGGATATGTTCAAGACTTAACCTCATATAAATTTGAAAATTTTATGCAAGAAGTCAAAAAATCTATTACGTGTCCAATCAACATTCCGCAGCAAATATATAATAAATATTCATTTAAAAAAAGTAAAAATGTAAAATGCAGTAGTACTTCATTCCATAGGAATAAGGAAGGTCATATAACGAAGTGGGTTTCTATAAAATTCACTCTTTCAATAATAGCTCCCAATAATTATTGCTGCATCCCACCTTGTTTTCCAGCCACTATAGTTAAATTCGTAGAAAAAGAAATTGAAAAGTTCGTTTAATGTCGACGCTTTGAGGATCCTCAGCCTTTTTACACTGAGCCCATTAATTCAAAAACAATAGGTCTTGTTCAAACAAGTACAAAACTGCTAGAAGAAGAACTTGTTTCTCTTAGCAAAATTAGCTATAAATACATTTGCTTGCCATATAAAGAAAATTTAGTTTTTATTCCTATTTTGCACTCGCAGACTTAAGTATTATTTACTATACATTTGTGCTTAAGATGTGTTTAAGCCAAATTTTAATGTAACATCTTCGGAGTTTGATGACAAAGACGAGCGCTTTGCAAAGGTGGAGGATATAGTGGAAATCAGCACACTAGAAAAATATCACGCACGGCAACAAATTCAGATCTAACAAGTAAGAAAGCTCTAGTCGAGACTGCTCGACTACGAGATCCCCTGAACCCTACAAGCAACTGATATTTCAAAAATAATTAGCAAACACACACGCACACACACACACACACGCATACATACAAATACACGCACACACACACGCATACAAACAAACACACGCATACACACACTCACATATACAGGCGATTGCGCTTGGGTTGCGCTGAAGTGTTGGCAATATTATGAGAACTTATTTGTTGAATAATTTAATTTCTAGACGTACGATCGTAATGAAACTTTCAGAACGTAATCATAATGTTAAAATGTATGTGTATACCGAAGCTCAAGTCTCTAGTATTTGATATACGACTTTTACAAAGATGAGGGTGAGGGGGTGGATTTAGGTGTGGGGGGTAAATTTTAACAAAAACCGAAATTGTATAAAATTCATCTTAATATACATTTTAAATTTGGAGACTCTAGCTTGAAAGATGTAGAAGATATAATTATTTAAGTGATCTTCGATAAGGTTTTTTATCGATAAAAAAATATCGGAATGAGTTATCGTTTTTTAGTGATAAACTCGATCTGCGCGTGATATATACGGACATTTTAAAAAAAAAGTTGAAGTCTCTAGCTCTTGTATCTTCTGAAATCGACGCGTTCATACATACGGACGGACGGACGGACGGACGGACGGACGGACGGACGGACAGACAGACAGACGGACAGGGCCAAATCGACTCAGCTTGTCGCCCTGATCAAGAATATATATACTTTGTGGGGTCTGCCACGCCTCCTTCTGCCTGTTACATACTTTTAACAAAACCATTATACCCTGATTTCCCATTTTCAATGGGTTCAGGGTATAATAAAGAGGTTGCTTTTAAGTTCCGATCCCTTAATAACAGAGCAGAGAGAGTTACCGCGCAGGCATAAATCCAAATTAACAAAGTCTGTAATTGATTTATTAGAAGATTAATTTAGTCGTATTTGATTTTATTTAAAAATATGTTATTTTTCCTGTTTTTAATTTCTTATTTGACTTATGTAATAATATCCTTTTAAGCTTTGTTATAAAGTCTTTCAATGCTTTAACCACTTTAACCCACTTAATCATGACAATAAAACAACATTAATTTCCAATTGATACTTCAACTAGAACTATTTTTGCCCGTTACCTGCATACGGAAAGTTAGTAGGGGGTATAACTTTGGGAGGGGGTTGAACATGAACGTTTTTTTCCGTTTTTATACCCTGAACCCATTGAAAATGGGAAATCAGGGTATAATGGTTTTGTTGAAATGTATGCAACAGGCAGAAGGAGGCGTGGCAGACCCCACAAAGTATATATATTCTTGATCAGGGCGACGAGCTGAGTCGATTTAGCCCTGTCCGTCCGTCTGTCCGTATGTTTGAACGCGTCGATTTCAGAAGATATAAGAGCTAGAGACTTTAACTATTTTTTAAAATGTCCGTATATATCTCGCACATATCGAGCTTATCACTATATATTTTTTTATCGATAAAAAACCTTATCGAAGATCACTGAAAAGATTATATCCCCTACATCTTTCAAGCTAGAGTCTCCAAATTTAAAATGTATATTAAGATGAATTTTATTCATTTTCGTTTTTTTATACCCTGAACCCATTGAAAATGGGAAATCAGGGTATAATGGTTTTGTTAAAATGTATGTAACAGGCGGAAGGAGGCGTGGCAGACCCCACAAAGTATATATATTCTTGATCAGGGCGACGAGTTGAGTCGATTTGGCCCTGTCCGTCTGTCTGTCTGTCCGTCCGTCCGTCCGTCCGTCCGTCCGTCCGTCTGTCCGTATGTATGAACGCGTCGATCTCAGAAGATATAAGAGCTAGAGACTTAAACTTTTTTTTTAAATGTCCGTATATATCGCGCGCATATCGAGTTTATCACTAAAAAACGATAACTCATTCCGATACTTTTTTATCGATAAAAAACCTTATCGAAGATCAGTTAAAAAATTCTATCTCCTACATCTTTCAGGCTAGAGTCTCCAAATTTAAAATGTATATTAAGATGAATTTTATACAATTTCGGTTTTTGTTAAAATTTACCCCCCACCCCTAAATCCACCCCCTCACCATCAACTTTGTAAAAGTCGTATATCAAATACTAGAGACTTGTGCTTCGGTATACACATACATTTCAACATTATGATTACGTTCTGAAAGTTTCATTACGATCGTACGTCTAGAAATTAAATTATTCAACAAATAAGTTTTCATTATATTGCCAACACTGCAGCGCAACCCAAGCGCAATCGCCTGTATATGTGAGTGTGTGTGTATGCGTGTGTGTATGTGTATGTGTGTGCGTTTGTTGTTTGTATTCGTGTGTGTGTGTTGTGCTATTTATTATTGAAATATCAGTTGCTTGTAGGGTTCAGGGGATCTCGTAGTCGAGCAGTCTCGACTAGAGCTTTCTTTCTTGTTTTTTTTTAATTTACCCCCACTCCTAAATATTGCTAACACTGCACTATAGGAAAACAAGTAAGAACGTTGCAGTCGGGCGCTACCGAGTGCGGAATACTCATTCACATCCCGCGGAAAACTCTTTTTTGTAAATTGCAAATTTTGTTATTTTAGCTTATTTTATATTTTTTAAATATTTAAATTTTATTTTTATATTTTATAAAAATCTTTCTTTCCGTGTTATCAATGCCTATTAAGCCTATTTGTATATACATATACATACATACATATGTATGTAGGTAGCTCAAGCATATAAATGTCGCAATTTGATAATACAAATGCCGATTGCCACGCCCCTAGTGGCCGTAGACACCTCATTTTTGGCCAGTTCTTAGAAAGAGCTAACGGTAACGTAAATGCGAAATTTGAATGCTTACGCTCAAAAAATGTGAAAATTACAGGGTATTTTTCGATATGCCACGCCCCCAAAGAGGCGTGACAATTATTTTTAGGGCATCGATAGAGGACGTTACCAGTAACTCAACTATCTAAATTTGAAGCTTCTAACTCTTAAACTGTCGGAGATATAAAGCTTTGCGGTTTGCCACGCCCCCTTTGGGCGGACATATATCCACTATAGCTTGTTGGACTTGGGAGGTCAATTCGCGTATATATACCAAATTTCAAGTCTGTAGCATCAATAGTGCCTAGAATATAGCCAAATTTGAAAAATCACTATATCTTCAGGTCCGATTTGCCACGCCCCTAGTAAGCGTAGACATAAAAATTTTTCATCAGTCATTATAGAATTATAGCATTAGCTCACGTGCGAAATTTCAACGTTCTAGCTTTAGAACTTTAGGAGATACAGTTTTATCTGATTTGCCACGCCCCCAATAGGCGTAGATATATCCACCATAGCTTTTTGGACTTGGGGGGTCAACGCGGACCTACATACCAAATTTCAACTTTCTAGCTCTTCAACTAACATGATTTCTGGTATATCGGAAAATGCATTTTCCGATTTGCCACGCCCCTAGTGGGCGGATCGGGAAAATTTTAACACTTTATAAATCGGAGTTATACACGAGTATGTGTTTCAAATTTCAAGTCTCTAGCTTCAATAGAGGCGAAATGAACTGCGTTCATACGGACAGACGGACGGACGGACAGACGGACAGACGGACAGACGGACGGACAGCAAGACGGACATTGCACAAAACCAATATACTAATTCACTTCGTGAATGAGTATAAAAAACCCGAAATTTTGGCATAAATACAATTTTTTTTATCAATTTTTGAACTTTTTTTTTATTTTCTAATAATAAATATCTTAACTAATATAAAACGAATTTTTAAAAAATTTTATGGACTGCCCCTACTATATAATGCTGGGCTGCAAGTCGGCTGACCCAGAGTTGCTTTGTATGCAAAAAAATCGCGGGAAAAATTGTGCAACTTTCAAGTTTAGTACAGCGGTAAATAAAAATAAAATTTATTACTTTAAAAATGGAAAACATTACTGATGGTATGTACTATAAATTGTCAATTCAAATTTTTGAGTACATTTGTTTAATTGTCTAATTTTTCAATGTTTTGTTGTTGTGTATTTTAGCTAAAAAATAAATAAATTGTTCTTGTTTCGTGGAGTATAACTTACAAATAGAGGCAATTAGTGATGAAGTTTAAATGCAAACGTATTGTCTGAACCCTCTTTTATAAGAGACTATTAACCGTTTTTGCTCCTTTTTGCTCCATTTCGAAAAAATAACGTGTTTATAGCTAAGTATGAGTTTAAGCGCTCAGAGCTTCTAGACGTATGGGCAAGCAACAATCGCCAAGCAGACGCGGTGAAATTGTTTATGATTGAAAAAATTAATAATAATGTGGATAAAAATGTAGAAAACAGTATTTCTACTCAAGTTGCCCAGTTTATTGCTTTTGTTAAAAGATATTTGCCCAGATGTAACTGTAATCTGCATAGATTCAAAGCAACACATTCACGGTGGGTCGAGGGCAAAATAGTTATCAACTTAAAAGAAGTTAAGTCCTCGCAAGATAAAGCTGGCCGTAAAGAACTTACTTATAAAGAAGCAGGCAGTCGGCTGAAGAGAAAATTAGCTTCTGATCTTGCAAGTCAAGAAAAACACACAACCCAACTTTTTATACATGCTGCATCGGTTTCAGCAAAAAAATGCAAAGAAAATGATATGGCATTCGTTCTACGAAAAACAATGCACAGTGAGAATGCGAGTGAGATAAGAAAGAAAATAGAAGACAATTTACCAACCTGTCCCCAACTGTGCACAAAGTTTTGATCCATGGATATCAAATAATGGATAGCTGCATAATTCCTGTTGGTGTTCTTGGAGAAAACGCATCAGACTCAAAACAAAATTTATAAAAATGACAGAAGGTCGCATGCCAGAAAGAGCAGTAGGCTAAACAACATCACTGATGTTTTTCACAGGGCATTCGATTCATCTGATCCGCTTTTGTCAAGTCTTTGCCTTAAAAAAAGACAGAAGCTTCACAGAAAATTAAAATTTTCAAGCGAAGTGATTGATCTGTTGGCTCTGATTGAGCCTCCGCAAATCGCGCATCAAGATGATACAAATGAAACTGAAAGTTTACAAGCTGAAGATGAGGATGACGATGATGCAAACAATTTCGACCCGAATATCGAATTGGATGAAGAAAATTCTGATTATTGATGTTAATTTTTTGAGTATGTGGTAATTATTGTAAAATACAAATAAACCAAACTTGTTTCCATATTTTAATTTAATTTTACGGGGTATAAACGGAATGATAATACACATTTTAATTTTTTCATTATATAATAAGCTGTATACATTCATTTTTATCTGAAAATATGTAATGTAAGATATATATAATATATTTAAAAAATGTATGTGTAAAGTATATTCTAACTTAGTCTATCTTAGGTGTATGTAAAATTTCAACCTCCTAGCTCTATTTTTAGAATTGATGCCGAAATTTCGGGCTTTTTTCCTATAGTGCTATAGTTGGGTTCAGGGAATCTCGTAGTCGAGCAGTCTCGACTAGAGCTTTCTTACTTGTTTATTATTATATTTTTACTGAATTTCGAAGAAATTTTTAGATTTTTATCTCCACTAGAAGTATTTTTGACCGCTCGCTCCATACAAGCCCAACCACTGTGCAATGATATTTCAGCAAAATTTCGCTGTTACGGCAAAATATATAAGATTAGCGAAAATACATCAAAACTATTTGACCACCTGAAACGTACGCGTCCCGGTCAGCGTGCTAAATCGATAATAGGTACATAGAATAGACAAAATAAGAAATGAATCTCCTCTGTCTATAGTCGAGGATTCTGGGTTTCACAGCTTCATCAAACTGCGCGACCCACGCTACATATTACCGTCGCGGATTACGCTTTTCAAATCTAAATCAAATAATTTGCTAAGCAAAATTAATTACTGAGCCATCACGACTGATATGTAGACGTCCCCGGCAAATTAATCCTATATGATCGTTTGTTAGATAGTTACTGTTTTCGCTCTGCTGTTTTATCAACAAACAAACTAATTGATGAGACAAATCATACTGTTTAGAATATTTCACATTCCATGCGACTGTTTGTTTATTATAAATTAAAAATAATAAAAAAAAAAAAATTCATTGCACTATGAGAAAAAAGTACGATATTTTGGCATTAATATAATTTTTTTTTGTCTCATCGCCAAACAAAGATTTTTTTTTCCAATTCTAAATTCATTATCATGTGTATTTTCAGCTTAGCCTTAACAAATTTGTTTGTGTTCTGTGGAGTATAACTTTGACAGCCTCGCTAGGTCTCGGCAGTTTTAACTAAGGGAAAAACTTATCCAAAAGAAGTCGAGGAATTTATTCACTATATAAAAAAGTGTTTGGTGAAATGCCATCGAAAATTAGATCGATTTGAAGTTAAACATTCTACTTGGCTTGATGACAATGTTGTAATTGCGTTTGGTGACCACGAAACGTCTCCAAATAAAGCTGGACGTAAATATTTAAATTATGAAAATGCAGGATGTCGTTTAAAAAGAAAGTTAGCATCAGAGCGTGCGTTAAGGGAAAATTACGAAACTACACTCTTAATACACGCTGCTTCGATTTGGGCAAAGAAATCTAATTAAAAAGATGTTGCTTTCTTATTAAACAAAACTACGTGTGCCGCCTACCATTCGATTGGTAGCTCGAGATGTACCACCGCACAATATTGTGGAAGACGAAGGCTTCAAAGATTTAATACATTTATTGGATCCACGGTATGTACTACCAAGTCGCACAACGCTACATAATGTGCATCTTCAAAATATGTATGATGAACTGAAAACTAATCTAAACAATCAGCCTAATGAAGTAAATTATTGCTCTGTTGGACTTCCTAAAGTGGCAATAATTATTTGACTGTGACGTGCCATTATGTGTTGCAATAGCTGCATTGCCTATGCTGTGCTTAGCTTAGTACAAGAGGTATAAACTCGTTGAAATAGCGTATACCACATGCTGGAAAGAATTTAAAAAACGCGCGAGCCACTCTCTTCTGTTTTTCTAAAAATCAGAAAGGCACAAACAACAAGAACAGATCCTCTATTATAAAGAATTGTTCTGCGCTTAAAGGTGTAGGTCCTTTAAGCGCAGAACAATTCTTTATAATAGAGGATCTGTTCTTGTTGTTTGTGCCTTTTGAAGTAGCAAGAAAACGCGCATCGGCCACAAAAACTGTTTCATGTTCGATGTTGATACCAACCATATTTGGGTTCGGAAAAATGCGTACTTCTCATCGATCGTGTAAAATGTAAACTTTTACCATAGATCGGTGCCATGGATGGCAAATGTTAGCGATCCAAGATTTAAATAAAAAGGAGGGTTGCCAAGAAATGCTAACGCTCATCTATTTGTAAACACTTGAGCTTATTTGAAGATGAAAAATCAAGTTAATCATAAGAAACTAACAAAAAATGAATTAATTGAATGAATAGCTTTGTAATTGTTATTTTGTTGATAATTGTTATATTCTGTTTAAGAAAATGAATGGAGTTCATATTTTTTTTGTTATAAAACTAGTCAAAACAAATATGAGTATATGAAAATTAATAAAACAAAATATTGTTTAAAAAGCACGAAAATAAAAAGTTAAAAAAAAATTGCAAAATATTTAAATGCAAATAATATAAATAGAAAAGTCAAGTTGGATGTTGCCACAAAAAAAAAAATCATTCTCCTCGTCCATGGTAATTCTTAGATAAAATGGAATCTATCAAAAATACGCTTTTAACTGAAGAAGGTCTACAAATCCGTGATCTTTTCATGAGCAAAAGACTATGAGTACCGCACACCAACGAGATGAGGAACACTTCTGGAATAAAGGTTTAAAAAACGATTTTCGTCACCGTTCCACACGAAAGAGGCTATGAAGTTGTTGTTAGTTTTAAAGAACACATAGTGAATCGGAGCTTTTAGTTTTTAATGAATTATTGTTGTTTTAGAAAAATAATCTCAGTTATACGACTTTAAGATGTTTTTGATTGATCTCTAACGAGCTGTTGCTTTTATTTCAATCTTGAATGGTTGTCAACTTATAGAATTCAAGTCAAAACAAATACAAATATTATTATAATAGATCACTGTTAAAAGACACAGTAGGTTGCGCAAAGAGCAGTCCCGTTACTTTTAATGTTAACTAACAGCTCTCTTGTGACGTCACATTTTCAGATTATTCTGTATGCGCCAAATTAAAGCATAATCAGAGATTTTGTTTACAATTAATAAATAATTATAATCAAAAACCAAAAATGAAGTGTTCGGTGGTAAATTGTTAGAACCATTATGGGAAGAATGATATTTCTTTTTTTTTTCGTTTCCTTTAGATATTAAGCTGAAGAGAAAATGACTCTCCAGTCATTTTGTGGAAAGTGGCCAAGACAAAATAACTGCCCAAATTGGAAAGTGTGCGAGGCACATTTTGAACCAGAATGCTTGATAGGCAAAGTTCAATGTGGTCTTGGTAAGTATATCTATAAGAGTCAATTTAATAATAGTATAACTACAGATTACTTTTGCAGGCTTCTCAAGAAAGCTGCTCCTCAAGCCAGGCGCCGTGTCAAAAATTAAAGCCGACCCTGACGGCGGCAATATAAGTCACCGTACACAGCGCTCGGAAGATCGTAAGAGGCGGCAACTAGTTAAAGAAATTCTAGCTAATAAAGAAAATGTATGTGAGCCTGAGATTATTGAAGAAGACAATGTTCGACTATTGGAAGCAGAAACGTTATTAAAGGATATAAATTATAATAATGTTAATAATGAGTTGAAGGAACGCATAAAGCTCTTGGAAAGCCAAATAAGAGCATTGGAATCAGATAAAAGGCTACGCACATGATAAAGAGTTGCGTAAGGAGTTCGAATTTAGTGAACTGCAAAGAAATTTCGAAAAAGTGGAAAACGACTCCAAAAATATGGAAAACAGCCTGAAAAGAATATTTACAGAAGGGCAAATAACAAAATTGAAAAATAAAGACCGAACGCAAAATTGGAATACTGACGACATTGCCAGGTCAATAACATTTTATTCAGCCAGTCCAAAAGGATACAGACGTCTGCGCAGGAATTATTTTCCACTTCCTGCAATAAGAACTTTGCAGCATTGGGCTCAAAAAATTGATATATGCCCCGGAATTTTGGCGCCAGTTGTAAGAATTTTAAGTGCCACTACCCATATTTCCGAAACTCAAAAGTTATGCGTTTTGAGTTTCGATGAAATGAAAGTGCTCAGTGTTTATACATACGATAAATCTGCAGACTCTACATTGCCGCCCTCTAACTATGTGCAAGTTGCAACGCTGCGAGGTAAGAGTGGACAACAATAACATATTTTATGAAATTTAATTAAAACATTTTTTTAGGTCTAGTGGCAGACTGCAAGCAGCCAATTTTTTATGAATTTGATGACGGATTTGAAAATTAAAGAAATTTTAAAAACCACTCAAAGTATGGGATACACCATAGTGGCAATGGTATGTGACTACGATGTGCCGCATCTAATTAAATTGATTAGAAATCATTTTATAGATTCCGGATTTATAATTAATGGGAAATCCGTTAATGTGGCTATCATAGCGGAGCTTTTAATTATTACTGCGGGTGACTTGTCCATCACCCATAAAATAAGCCACAACAGTTTAACTGTTGCTAGAGCATCAAATACAGTCGCTGCAGCTATTCAAAGGGCAGCAAGCCTTAGGTACTTAACTGGTCATATTTGGGCTGAGTGCTATGAACTTTTTAAAACAGTAAGTTAGAATAATATATTTGTGGAAAAACATCTTTAAAAAATCTCTTTTCTTTCTAGACGAATGATTGGTTCGATATTCTCAATGTTCGAGTGCCAAGAGCAGATAGCAGGGAGCGAATGCACGCTTACGGCCTTGCACTTGAGACCCAAAATAATATTTTGGAAAAAACGAGCTGCTTTATATTGAATTGCCATTTTAAAAAGGTTTGTGCAATGCAGTATTTCTCTATATTGACAAGAAAAAAATAGATTTTATATTATAGGTATCCTTCAAACTAACAATGCACTATTCAACGATTTAAATGATAAAATAACATTCTTATTGACATACCGGTTCAACCAAGATGTATAAGAGAACTTCTTTGGTATTATAAGAGCCAGAGGTGGAATGCACGACCATCCTGATCGCCAAGAATTTAAATATAGACCTCGGACATATTTGTTGGGTCGAAATTTTGGCGTGCTCTCCAACGATGCAAATGTAGCGCCAGATGACACACCGGACTTACAGTCAGCAAGTCCGTCTATAACAGGTATTAATATTAAAATACTTATACTAAAATTTCAGATAAAATTATTTTCTCTTTACAGGACTTATACTTTCACATTTTAGATGTGCAACGCAGCCAGCGCCTACAGATGACGAGGAAGATCTACCAGAATTGGAATACGATGCCTTGGAAAATTTAGCTGGATACATTTGCCACCGCCTAAAGATGTCAGAGCAGAATGATGAAGATGTAGATTCATCATTTACCTGGGTCGACCAAGTCAGTGAAGGAGGGCTTTGCAAACCATCACAGGAAATGATGAATTGTATTAAGAGTTTAAAATTAATTTTCCGTAGTTTAAATGCTGATAGCTTGCTTGTCACAGAAAATTATTTAGAAAAACATATTGAACAGGCAAGTCATGTTAATATTAATATTAAAGTTAAGCAATTATTTTTTAGAAGTAGAATGTATTTCACAATAAGGAAATTAAATAGATTAATTTTCAGATGTACTTATAAGTCTAGTTATAATAAGTATAATAAAACTTTAAATTAATTAAATGATTAAAAACACATAATACTTATGAATACCATTTGCTTTTGCAAACTAAAGCTTCGAAAAGGAAATAAGTTTTTAACGGCGAAAGTATGTATTGTCAAGGGATTGCGTGATCAATAACTGCTTAGAAAACGACTTAGAATATAAAAATTATCCACACCTTTTCTATTTTTTTTCCGATTCGTTAATCTATATAGAGCATGTGATTAGCCGCCCAGCTCATTTTATTTAATATACTAGTTTTAAAACAAATAACAGTGGCGCAATTGCTTGATTTTCATACAAATTCTAACGCGCGCCCAACATTTTCTGAAATAATGACGTCACGCTGTCAAATCAGCTGTTCGCTTTGCAAAATCTACTATCAGTTAATCGTGATAATAGATAATAAACAAGAAAATTAACATTTTAAAAAGCGTTCGACATATTGCTATTATCGGATTCTTTCTTAGACAGTATCGCAATTATCAATACTAGGAAATAGGGCTGCAAATCCATCGATGGAGTCTATCGATAGTATCGATGGATTTGAATTACTACTTGGAAGCGCGAAGAGACACATGTAAGTATTTTCTAATATTTTATTTTGTGATTAGCTTTTTTAACAATATTTTAATGATATTTGGTGGTTTTTCTTAGGAAAAAAGAATGGACAAATTTTTAAAACCATCAAGTAAGAATGAAACTGAAATTTAAAGTGTAAGAGTGTTTTTTTTTTTTTATTACATATAATATTGTACATTTAAAATGGCGCTTCTGCTTCGCGCTCTACTGTGGCGCACTTTGACAAATCTAAGTCTTCCACTGCTGCTGCTGCTGCTAGTACTACTAGGTCTCTGCTCATCGCTTCTGAGGATGATGCATCTAGTTTTTCTGTGTCCCTCCCTGCTGCTGCTGCTGGCACGAATATGTTGGATAACGGAAATACTCCGTCTTTAAAGCGAAAGAAGGTAGTTTTTGAGGTATGGACATATGCCAAATGTAGTCTTTGTGGCAAAGACTACAAAACGAGTGGCAATACATCAAACTTAATAGAGCACTTTAAACGTGCACATCCATCAAAAATGAATGAAAATTCATACATGAATAAGATCGATGAATATGTAACGTCAGGATACGTATGGACTCTTATCTTCAAAAAAAAAAGAATATTGACAGAGCACTAGCTGAAATGGTAGCTCGGGATGTTCAGCCGTACAGCATTGTTGAGGATGCTGGTTTTATAAAATTAATGAGTGTGATGGATTGTATTGTATTTTTATACAAAATTGCACGAATCATTTACATACAATGTGCTGGATGTATGATTGAAATTATTGAGAATTTCTGTATTTTTAAGAATTTCAAATTTTCGGTGGAACTATCGAGCTGGAAAAACATCGATTGTACTATCGATACATCGATGGTTTTGTATTTTTGAAAATCATCGATGTTCGCTTGCTACTATCGATATTTTTCATTCTTTTGCATGTGCTTGAAGTGAAAACATGTAAGTTAAAGTTTTCTCTATTTATATCTTTTTATAAACCATTTTACTCTTGCAGATACTAAAAGTAAACCGGTTTGTCGAGTTGGTTGAGAAAAGGACAAACAATGGACAAGTACCTTCAAAGTAAGTCTTTTCTTGTTATACCCTGAACCCATTGAAAATGGGAAATCAGGGTATAATGGTTTTGTTAAAAGTATGTAACAGGCAGAAGGAGGCGTGGCAGACCCCACAAAGTATATATATTCTTGATCAGGGCGACGAGCTGAGTTGATTTAGCCCTGTCCGTCTGTCTGTCCGTCCGTCCGTCCGTCCGTATGTATGAACGCGTCGATTTCAGAAGATATAAGAGCTAGAAACTTCAACTTTTTTTTAAAATGTCCGTATATATCACGCGGATATCGAGTTTATCACTAAAAAACGATAACTCATTCCGATACTTTTTATCGATAAAAAACCTTATCGAAGATTAGTTTAAAAATTATATCTCCTACATCTTTCAAGCTAGAGTCTCCAAATTTAAAATGTATATTAAGATAAATTTTATACAATTTCGGTTTTTGTTAAAATTTACCACCCACCCCTAAATCCACCCCCTCACCCTCATCTTTGTAAAAGTCGTATATCAAATACTAGAGACTTGTGCTTCGGTATACACATACATTTAAACATCATTATTACGTTCTTTCATTACGATCGTACGTCTAGAAATTAAATTATTCATCAAATAAGTTCTCCTATTATTGCCACACTGCAGCGCAACCCAAGCGCAATCGCCGATATATGCGTGTGTGTGTGCGTGTGTTTATTTGTATGTGTATGTGTGTGCGTGTGTTTGTTTGTATGCGTGTGTGTGTGTGTGCGTGTGTGTGTGCTAATTATTATTGAAATATCAGTTCCTTGTGGTGTTCAGGGGATCTCGTAGTCGAGCAGTCTCGACTAGAGCTTTCTTACTTGTTTTTTTTTTTGAGAATGTGATTCCGTACTGTGGCTCCATCAAAGCTACAATGAGTTTTCCGAGTATTTTTTTTTAACTGTGTCTTATTTACTTAATTAAATTTATAATTTATACAATTATAGTAAATTTATCAAAGGAAAATGAGAATCCGCCTGAAAAGCGGAAAAGGGAAGCAGTCTCAGCTGTGTGGACTTTTTTCAAAAGAGCCAAGGACGCAAATTTTGCTATTTGCAATTTATGTGGTAGGTCGTATAAGACCAGCGGCAATACCACAAACCTAATGGATCATCTAAAAAGGATTCATCCGGAAGCCAAAGCTGATGCAAAACATGAGTTGGATTATAAAATTGATAAGTACCTTGAAAAAGCCTTATACTCAAACGATTCCTCTAAGAAAAAAAAACTGGATAAATTAGTCATGCAAATGATTGCATTAGATGTACAGCCGTTCAGTGTTGTTACCGATTCTGGTTTCCGACGGCTTCTGTTTGAGTTAGACCCAAGATACCAACTACCAATCAAAACACATTTGCGTAATGTCGTATTAAACAACGAATATAATGAAATAAAGCTTAAATTACAAGCAGTTTTGGATGATATTGAGTACGTGGCTATAACAACAGATGCTTGGACATCAAAAGCTAACGAGGGTTATCTATCCGTTACATGCCACTTCATTAATAACCAGTTTGAACTCAAATCAGCGCTATTATCAACCGAAAAATTTTTATTACCAACGAATCATAGTGCTGAAAATATTGCCGATACGCTTAGAGTAGTTTTTAATGAGTGGGCTTTAATGAGCAAGATTGTGGCGATAGTGTCCGACAATGATGCATCTATGAAAAAGGCGTGCGAGGTCCTTAAGATTAAAAACATCCCGTGTTTCGCACATTCAATCAACTTGCTGGTGCAGGATTTGCTGAAACAACCTTTTGTGTCACAAATTTTGTCCAAATGCAAGCGTATTGTGGCATTCTTTAAGAGTAGCACTATAGCTTATTAAAAGTTTAAAAAATCTCAAGGTGTCGCTAATCCATATGGTCTAATCCAGGAGGTGGCTACTAGATGGAGTAGTGCGTTCCAAATGCTAGAACACATTTTAATTACTAATGAGGACATTTCTAGTACACTCCTTAGCATCCCAAAAGCCCCGCAGCCTTTTTTTGCTGAAGAATTATCAAAAATAAAAGAATTTATTAAAATTCTTAAGCCATTTCATGATGCAATCGTTACTATTTCCACTGATAATAATGTTACTATTTCAATTATTAATCCACTCATCTGCGAACTACATAAAACTTTGAATGAGATAAGCATTGAGGATCAGCCAGACGCTAGAGCTGCATTAAATTTTTTGAAGGGACGTTTACCTGCACGCCTTTTCCAGTATGAGACACGTACCATACCAAGAATAGCAACAATAATCGATCCGCGTTTCAAAAACGATGGGTTTGTGTCAGTGTCAAATGCTGAACAGGCTTCAAAAGCCCTAGAAGAGGAGCTGTCGCAGGAAATGTCCAAGGCAACGCGAATTTCTCAACCAACTCTCCTTAAACCCAAAAATAGTCAATAAACTATTGTTCCTCAATAAAAATATGAAAATAATGGATCTCAAATAGACTTATGTATCTAAAATGCTGTTAATTAAATGAAAGTACTGTTTTGTTATTTATTAATTAAGTTGAATATAAATGAAGTTTACAAATTAATTAAAAATGAGAACCTATTAATAAAATGATTATCATTTACTTTATTAAGCTCTGAGTCCTGAAAGAATATAAACAATTCGACAGAGAGCAAAAATTTTGAATATTCCGCGCAAACATCGATGTTTTCTTCAAAAAACATCGATTGTGGCAAACATCGATGATTTTCCATCTCTACTATCGATAGTATCGATGGTTCATTCCATCGATGGAGAAATCTATCAAGGGGAGCATCTATCGATGGTTTTGCAGCCCCACTAGGAAATATCGATTATTTTGCAGCACCAAATTGCAGCCCCACTTAATTGCCAAATGAGTAACCCATCCCTCAACCTTCATCAGCTCAGGAACATCACAATGCTAATTGTACTCATGCTAAGCTGTAACCATTTGAGAATTATATGGTCAACGACTTTGAAAAGAATGCACAGGCGACTGATACCAACCAATTGGCAACATATAAAACGGCGAAATAAACTAATTTTTCTTTTGTGTGTATTTGCAAAAAAACAATTTGCAATTCTTTGCAAATTAAATTTAGTATTGAGAATTAAGTTGGTCTTATTGATTTATTTTAATACCAATAAAAACCCAAAGGATTGTCCAGAGCTGTTTAATGAATCATAGGTCGTGTATGGCCAATTGTCATCGGACCAGTAAATACTTGTAAAAAAAATGGATGCAACGCCAATTGGGTATGCTGACATACGAGCGAATTATGCAACTCGAGTAACATTCCCGAGCCCAGCGCAAAGGTTAGAAGGCCAATCCCAATTTTATTAAAATATTTAATACATTTATTGACCAGCATTTTTATACCCTGAGCCCATTGAAAATGGGAAATCAGCTGACTCGATTTGGCCCTGTCCGTCTGTCTGTCCGTGCGTATGTCATAATGTGTGAACGCGTCGATCTCAGAAGATAAGAGATCTTATCACAAAATAACGATAACTACCTCCAATATTTTTCTCGATAAAACTTTTATCGATAAGATTGTACGTTTAGAAATCAAATTATTCAACAAATAAATTCTCAAAATATAGCCATCACTGCAGCGCAGCCCAAGCGCAGCCGTCTGTGTATGTGTATGTGTATGTGAGTGTGTGTGTGTATGTGTGAGCACAGACGTGCTAATAATTATTAAATATTACTGTCGGCGAAATTTAAAGAATAAGTCCCATAGATTATAAAACTTAAGACAAGCTATATATATATATAAGTATACATTTTTATACCCTGAACCCATTGAAAATGGGAAATCAGGGTATAATGGTTTTGTTAAAATGTATGTAACAGGCAGAAAGAGTCGTGGCAGACCCCACAAAGTATATATATTCTTGATCAGGGCGACGAGCTGAGTCAATTTAGCCCGTCCGTCTGTCTGTCCGTCCGTCCGTCCGTCCGTCTGTCCGTATGTTTGAACGCGTCGATTTCAGAAGATATAAGAGCTAGAGACCTCAACTTTTTTTTAAATGTCCGTATATATCACGCGCATATCGAGTTTATCACTAAAAAACGATAACTCATTCCGATATCTTCTTATCGATAAAAAACCTTGTCGAAGATCACTTAAAAAATTATATCTCCTACATCCTATATCTCCCCCTCTAAATCCACCCCCTCACCCTCATCTTTGTAGAAGTCGTATATCAAATACTAGAGACTTGAGCTTCGGTATACACATACATTTAAACATCATTATTACGTTCTTTCATTACGATCGTACGTCTAGAAATTAAATTATTCAACAAATACATAAGTTCTCATTATATTGCCAAGACTGCAGCGCAACCAAAGCGCAAACGCCTGTATATGCGTGTATGTGTGTGTGTGCGTGTGTTTGTTTGTATGTGTATGCATGTGCGTTTGTTTCTTTGTGTTTGTGTGTGTGTGTTTGTGTGTGTGTGTGTGAGGTTATGAAGAAGACTGACAGTTCGTAAATCGTAAAAGATGTTTACACTAAGACCTCGAATTTCGGAATGAATATTTTTAATAAACGAATTCATTAGTAGACTCTTAGGAATATCTAATAAATAAATTAGGATGTAGAGTATAAATACATAAGAAGTGGATTTGACTTAGGCCAAAAAGCAAATAAAATAAACTTTAATACCTCATCTCGTTATGTGATATATTGGAATATTGGAATCTAATGCATTCTTTTTATTCAATTTATTGATCTTCAGCATACCTTTGTCGACCCTATTCTATTATAAACATCTTTCTTTGCGGGAGATAATAAATAATTAATTTAAATAAATATTATGGTAAGATTTATGTTATCCCAGGTAAAAGTTACTGAGGTCCTTGTTTGTACGATAGAAAACGGGACGATTGTTGCGCGCTTGAAGCTCGCGATAGTTATTTCGTATTAGGTTGCCATTCGAGTCCTGGAGTATCCATAATTTGGATATATCTGCCAGGGATATGGGCAGAGGATCAGCAAACACTGTCCAAATGACGGCCTCGTTGCACTCAGGGGTGGTTAATGATCCCTTGTAAGTGAAAAAGTCACGCGTATTCAAGTCACCCAGCAACTGGCCTAGAGTCAGGGAGCCAGGCAAATCCACTTCAGCACCATATTCGACAATGTCTGGGACAGCATTGAAGATCTTCCTCAGACCTGGATACGCGCGATCCGGATTCTAAAATTTGCGATTCATGTAAGTCGAGATCATCATTATAGATCACCTGGAGCTTACTCTGACTATCTTGAACATGACGCCCAGCACCGCAACGCCGTCGATATGATTGAGGGCTTCCGTAAGATCTTCGTAGCGCGTGTTGCGATGCACAATGTGCATTTCGACATCGAATCGCCTTCGGTCGATCACATGCTCAGATCCACGGGTCACAGGCGAGCCCCAATGGAAATGCACCCCCTCGGCTACATATTGCCCTTTGAGCAGGCCGCCTGTGATGAAGGGCTTTTGGCCATTTCGCGTCTCTGGTATCGTCATTTCAGCTGCAATGCGAAATTTCTCAATGACTATATATGTATATATTATAATATTTATATCTCAGCCTACCTGTGTATCCTTTGTTGACCAATGTCAGCGGTCTATTCAGTCGAACGTCATAGTTGCCAAAATATATTCGTGGCAGCGGCACAATGAGTGACTGGAGAAAAGGGAAAGCAGTAAACGGCGTGCTTAGGCTGTGTATACCCCATACTATCGTACATGCGATAATACTAATAGTGAAAACTAGCTTCAAATTGCGTACAATTTGAGGTAAATTGGATCATTCGGAAGTAAGCTCTGGAAATGCGCACCATTTATCAAATTATCAGCTGTCAACGCTTGAGACGGCGCAGACAACAGGTTTTACGTATTCTGTGCTGTAATATGGTATGCTGCACTCAATTGTCTCACTATTGTCTGTAATCACGTGTGGGCTTAGCTAAGGCCTTCCGATCTTTATTGCGAATCTTTTCCGTAGTGCAAAATCCATTAGGTAAGAATTTTGCAGTCGCACAGATATTGCACACAGACTCTCACAGTGCGAACAGTAAATTGAGTTTGTGTAACGTCCGTCTGCAGCTAAAGAGCTCAAGTGTCTAAAATACTTATCGAGTTTATTATTTATAGCTATTAGAGCTAATGACTTGTAATTCAAACTCAATACTCCGGTATACCACAGATATCAGGTAAAACTGTATGCTCTACGTTTTAAAAGCTAGAGCTTTTGCTCATTTTGTGTTGAACCGCTCAAATATCAAACGGGAAAATACGCCCAGCCAATTTTTGATAAAAGTGGCTTTCCATAAGAGGTCGAGTTCAATCTTATAATTAATAGTGATGCTACAAATTTAGCGGAAGAGCCTAACTTAATGTATTTTCATTTTGGAATCTGACCAATCACTTCGATCAACAATTTCATTTTTCCAGGTTTTTTCTCTGCCAAGGATTACATTAGATATATGTATATTCGAAAAGCTTAGTAATGAATAAATAAAATATCGAACTAGACAAACGCGCCAAAGCTTTGAGCAGTTTCATTCAAATTAATCAAGTGAATTACATTATTAGGAGGAATCAATTTAATTAGAGAGTGTTAGATTTGCATTTTTGAATCAATAATAGCAAATACATTTGAATATTATTGGATTAATATGTTGGTTGTATCAGGCAGGTAACTCAATATGACTTGACTGTAATATTTTTGTCAGCCTTTAAATAGTTTTTCTAATATATAGAAACTAAGCAATTAATTTTGCGATTTATGGGATGCACGAGATTAAGGGAAAGTCATCGTAACATAAATCATAAACAGAAAATAGCTTTGACCATCCAAATGTAGCAAACCCTTTGCTCTCTGAGTTTGGTAAATCGTTTTATAAATATGTGTATGTATATAGAGACTTACACTATCGACAGAGAGCTTGATAGGTGTTTGACGAAAGCCGGTAGCGCAAATTCCTTGCCAGTCAGCGCCGTTTTGATCGAAATTCCAATCTGGGTTTTGAGTAGTACCATCTAAAATTTGTATATGAGATTATATTAAAACGATTAATAAATAAATAAAATATTACTGTTTGAATTGTATTTAATTAATCACTTTTAATTTCTCAAAGTCCATGCTCTATTTAGATAGATACCATCTAAACATATATATTATGTGAATGCTTAGAAGCTGAATCATTATTCATAAGTTTTCACTTTTATTCATGAGGATTGCCGTTTCTCTCTTATTTTTCGCACGCATTTCGACTCTTTTGGCATTTTGTTTTCTTAGTTTTTTCTTTAAGCTTATTAGCCATATTAATCACTTATAAATAGATGTAATTTAATTTATAATCATCAGTTTTCGACGCAAGACGTCACCGTGGCCAGCATCCAATTACCATTTGTTGGATTTTGATAGGCGAGTGGCAGCAGGAAGAACAGTTTTTGGAGTAGATTAACACCCATGTTTGGCTCGGCTGGGAATACTTCTTATTGGATTTGGTCTTTTCACTCCACTTTAAACACTGTTTTTTTCGTTTTCTCTTTCGAACTCCCACTGCACCCTTGACTACTGCGGTTACCGCTTGAGCGCAACTAAAGTCGCTCTGGACACGCGCCGAATCTTTTATACCCGAGCTAATGCGCCGGCACCGCCGCCGCAGTCGAAGAAAAAGGCCCGCAATGCGATAGCAGAGCGCGTGTCGGAGCACCTTTACCGGGTGCCAGGGGTTCTCTAATTTACAGATTTAGACTTTTTTTTGGGTGCTGCCACAAATGTAAATCTTATGTAAATGAGAAGCACTGTGGTGATCTACAAAGACCGAATACTCAAACTAACTAGGAATACATACATATACATAAATAGCATATATAGCTTATGTTAACAGTATCAGCTGTAGCTTTCCAATACATTTGATAAGACAAACAATCAAACTCATATGCAAATTTTGGCAATAGTCTTTGTTAAATTTGGCAAAAGTCACTCTTAAATGCCAAATGATAAGCTGTCCAGCTGCCTTCTCTTCTTCATAGAAATTCGTTGCGAAATGTGTAGTCGCAATAAGTAGTAGTAGATCAAAAGAAATGTGTCTTATCAAGACAGTAAATTACTTTTGACAATCAGTTTGTCATTTGAAAGACTATGATATTAAAGAGAATATAACAATTATAATGGAAATTATAACAGCTCCAATATATCGAATAATAACTAATAGAATAATATCAGCCAATTTGCAGGGTGTTTAATCTTCGATGAATCGAAAATATCTGTTATTTCATGCATTTTATTAGGTTTAGCAATTGGGTGAGAGCATATGCAGGTCTGTATGTATGTATGTGTGACTTCTACTAGTGTATGTGTGTCAAAAATTTTACTCATTATATTTATGTAAATCAGTATTTATCCTAATTTACATCTGTTCCATTGATATTAAATAGCTAGTTTAAAGTCTGTCTGCATTTTGATTATCGAATATTTTCGACATGGTTATCACTAATATATTAAGAATAACTTTCTCTAGTTAGTAATATCAATATATTATGCACCTCTGTGCATCTTTATTCTGTGAAGAATTTCTAAACATATTTTACGGATTCCTGCATTCAGCATCCAGTTTGATCTCTAAATTTGGTTCATATTTTAATCATGCAGGCCATGAATTAGATCTAAATTTGAGCCAAACAGTTCAACAACCTTTACGTTCGCATTTCAAAAGTATTAAAATATTTGCGCATTAATTTATAATACATTTTTTAAAAAGCTTACAGATTTTCTCCATTTGCTTCTAATATTTTATTAAGGAGAACTACAATATTAATTACAATATTATTGAAAATAGTCAATAAGGGCTACCTCCCCCAATAACCCAGTAATTAAAACAAAAGTCTTTTGTTTGAAGCATAAGACAATTTGGCCTTTTCATATTCACAAATTTAGATGCCATAGTTTATTATCTTTCTGTGAGTAACAGACGGTACGGGGTATCTTCTAGTCTGTCTCTGTCGAGTAGAAAAATCTTAATTGAATATTCACTGTATATAATTAATTACAGCTCCATATCACATTGACAACTCGAACATCCACTGGCATTTCTGATCAATGAAAGCTAATTTTGTATTTTTTTCGCCTCGGTAATGGAACTGTGAAGACAATATATATAACATGGATAAACATTTTTGTATTGAATGATAACCGCTTTGTTGTACATAAATTGTTATTCTACTGGGAACAACAATACAAATTAAGATAAATAAAATATATACTAAGTATCAACCTTATGCATAAACGATCTGCTCTATGTTGTTTGTGGCCTTCTTGTTTATCATCGAGAATGTCTAATTCATTATTAGCAGATAATGCTTATGCAAGTTCATCAACAATTACATTGACTGTCGTAGATAACTTCTAATCAGCACATGCTAATGAAAATTGTAATAAATCTAACTTAAAACCGTTTTGATATTTGCTTTCTTAGTTTATACAATTTCCATTATCAACCACTGTTCAACTGCAATATAATTTACAATGCATTGTTTATGAAACAAATTAGATTTGTCGCTGCTAAAGCTCTGTAGCAAAGTAAATAAGTTTGTTGGGTCAGAAATCACCGACTGCATGAGAAACGAACTCGAACTGCCGTTCCATGCTTCCATCCGCATCTAGCGCGTCGTCAATAAAGTGCATTTCGACATGTTCCTGAAATGCTTTGAACGAAACTTGGCTGGAGTATAGCTTGCCGCACATGGGGCACGTCTTGTCGATGGCATCAGCCTTCAGCTTTTCCTGGATGAAGTTTAAGCGGGGAGCGGGCACGACCGATGTTGAATGCCCGTTGATTGTGTCGAGCACTTGGCTTATTGTGTGCTCATTGCTGCTGTATCGTTTGGGCTCCGTGTTATCTTCAGTCTCTAAGCTTTTATCAGCCATTTCCGGCTTGTTGGCAGCCTTGCGCACACACTCCGGACACGGATGCATCGCTGTGGCAAGGTAAAATAATATGAAATATTACATTCGATGAATCGAGTATAGATCGCCGACTCACCAATGCGCGTCTCCAACTGTGAAAGGGCAGAACTGAGCTCTTGCTGTTGCTTCATCGCCTCACGGCGCAAGTCCTGCAAGCCTTCCATGCATTGCTTTGCATCGAAATTGGTATCCAGTTCGTTGACAGTGTTGGGGTCGTCCACATTCAGTCCACATGGATAGCCTAGTTCTACCTCGCTACCATCAAATTCGTCCAGTGGAATCTCCTCTAGACTAACCTCTGTTATCATCTTCTGGCGCAAGTGCGGATTTGGCGAGTGCTGAGTAAATGTTTTAGAACGAATGAGGTTCTGATTGGCACCAATTGAAACTTTCCCAGAGCATCGAGCAGGCATGGCCACTTCATCGTCTTTCGATTCGTGCTGCTGGTCTTTGGATATTTTGGACAGATGAGACCAAAGTCTTCGGTTTTCGTTAGACACCATGCTTATTTGATCCTCCAGCTGTTCCTTTTGGCGCTGCAGTTCATCTAATTGCGAGCGTAGCGACGAGACGTCGTTACTGCAGTCTGTTTTCTCCTGAGAACTGCCATTGGCAGATGACGAACCAATAGTAGCCTCGCGTAATCTTTGATTTTCCTCCTCCATGTTAGAAACACGTCGTTGCAATTGTATGCAACGCTCTTTCATTGTCTGCAATGCCACTTGCAATGCGTAGTTCATTTTGTCTGTGGAATTAGAAGTCGTGCTAGCTAAGGAATTTGTTGAGTTTTTTACAGTTTTGGTTGTGTCCATAGTGAGCCTGTTAACAAACGCGAATGTATGTAGAGAATCTCTAAAATACTATTAAATATCTTTCTCGTAGCTTAGCTGTTTTCATTTTCCCCAAATGCAATGACGAATGTTTATTTATCTATCGATACGGAATATCGATGTATTCACATAGTTGCAATCTCTGTGATGCCAGACTGTTCGAATTCGTTTTTTCGTCAAACCGGAGAGGCAATTTAAATAACATTAATATAAATGAAAAATGCCACAAGAAAACTTATTTACGTGTAGGTCAGACACATTGTACTTATCTGAATAATACGAATAATAATTCATAATTAAAACAATGATATTAAGAAGTAACACTAACCAGAGTAATGAAGCATCGCTGCTGAAGCACAGGGCTGTTAATGCAAGACCCTCGACAGCTGTAATAATGTTGTTATGCGGCAAAAGCTTAGTAAATAATTTCTTTAAATATAAAAGAAAAGTGTTTTCAAATATTTTAGTGAGTAGCCGACGGTGCAAAGCAGCCACTCAGCCACCCAAAATTTTGTTCTTTGGCACTGATAATTTTTCACTGCCGAGTTTAAAAAAGTTGCACCTGAACAACTTTGACGTAAGCGTAGTCACCTCCTTCAAGTGCCCCGCGAACTGTGTGCGCAGCTACGCCGAACAGGAAAAACTTGCCCTCTACCGCTGGCCAATATCGAAGGAGCAATGTGCCGCCTACGAGCTAGGCGTAGTGGTATCGTTTGGTCATCTGATACCTTTACACATAATAAACGCGCTCTCCCGCGGCATTATCAATGTTCATGCTAGCTTGCTGCCCCGATGGCGCGGTGCTGCGCCCATCATGTATGCCATAATGGAGGGGGATGCCAAGACTGGCATTACCATAATGAAGATAGCTCCGCATCAATTCGACATTGGCCCTGTAAGGAGAACTTCGGCATGAAGTCTACTATTTCGTTTAACTCACGTGGTCTAGCTTTCAGATATTAGCCCAAAGGGAGATGACCATTAGAAAGGATATATATATGCCAGAGTTGCATGCTGCCTTGTCGCATTTGGGTGCCGATTTGCTTGTCGACACGGTGAACAACTTGGATGAGAGAGTCTTGAATGCGTCTCCTCAAAACGATGCAGATGCCACTTATGGTAAACGTCCATGTATCCAGATATCCAAGTCATTCGTATAATCAATTATTTTACAGCACCGAAGATTACGTCAAAGATCACAGAGGTTCGATGGTCACAGCAAACCTCCATGGAGCTGTTTGCCAGGTATCGTGCACTCTATGGATTTAAGAATCTATCTACCTCCTTTTTGGGCAAAGCTGTGCAGCTACTGGAGCTAAGGCCCCTTGAAATTCGATTGCCTGCGTCTACAGTTCTTTCCCCGGGCTCTTTTTACTTCCATCGTCTGCGCAAATCGCTTATAATCGGTTGTGCACACGAAACCCAGCTGGAGGTGCTGCAACTGCGGGTCGAGGGCAAGAAGCCAATGAGCGCTCATGATTTTAGCAATGGGTTTCTCAAGCGGGCACAATCGTTGCAGTTCACACAAAATAAATTAGTTAATTGTTAACAAATAAAACGGTTTTTATTATTGATAAGGATGCCTTCTAAGCCAGGTTGGACGGCTTAACTTCTTTGGTGTCCGAGGATTGCTGTGTCGACTTCTGCAGCAGGTTCTTAGTGAACCACATGGGACGAGGCTTCTTCATTTCAACTATGCGTTTGCCGGAAGCAGCATCCGTCGTTTGATCTGCCGTCTCTCCCTCGTACAAAATGATCACTTCTTGCTCGACAGGCTCCAGCCCTAATTGTGCTTGTATTTTATCCTGCATGAGCTGCGTTTCCTGTCGGACTTTGTCATAGCAGTGAGCTGTTAAGAAAAATCATTTATGTAACTACGAGTTTGCTATAGGGGCAACACATCTTACGGCACAGAAGACCCAATTCGTGATCGTGACCACAGTGCTGACAGGAACGTAGATTCCTCTTCTCTTTCAACGGCTTCCACACATACTCAGGATAGCCGAATTTGCGGTTTAATCGTTTCTCCACACTGCGCCGGTGCTTTGGCACAGCCCAGAGCATGCCATCGCCAATGAGGTCTTTCAGACTGAAGCTTTGTGATGTTCTGGTGGTTGGACTGCTAGGTTGGTGCACTAAATAGGCCAAGGCGGGCGGGGGTCCGCCATGGGGCAAGAACAGTCGTTCCAAATGATTAACAAAGTTTGCAATTGATATAAACAAATTACGAGACATGGTTAAGCCGAAATTATAGAAGTAGATTTATGTAAATGTAGTGATGGCAGCGGCTGTTATCGAAAATCCAGTGCCATATATTGCACGTCTATCGGTAAACTCTATAGCTAATTTGCTTAATTTAAATAGATCATGAAGGCAAAATGCATAGAGTTTTTTTTAAAGATATATGTTGGTTATTTAGGTGAATCATTATAAATTGTGATAAGCCGTTGTTATTTTAATTTTCATTTAATAACTATTGCACTTGTGGAAACCGATATAATCGATACAATCAGCGTGCACATCAGCTGATTGGCAGTGTAAGGTAAGTTGTCAGCTCTGGTTTTCCTAGTCGGCGGCACGCACAGCTGTTATTTCATTATTACGTCAAAACAAAAAGTGTGTGGTGCCGAAATATATAAATGTGTTAAATGAAAAGCGAGATAAACATTTAAAAGAAAGCTTAAAGGAAAGCTGTATGAAAAGCTTTTAAGGTAGCAGGGTACACGTGAAAACATGATGTTGATGGTCGCGCAACAGGCGTCTTGACAGACATTGGGCGCAGGAAACTGAACTGCAGACAATCGTCCAAGGTTGAATACAGTGCATCCCAAACTGCTTGATAGACATGCAGTTTTCATCTGCCGCCGAATCTTAAATCCCCACCAACGTCAAGTTCAAAATCACTGCGCTCGGGCGTTCTCTTCGGCTGACACTCGTATTTCAACACACGAGCACAGAAACTCACCACGCTCAAAGCGACGACCGCGCGCAGGCGTAGTAAGCTACGTGCGCAGACAGCGGTAAAACGCGGAACACTTCGCTGAAGCTGCTGCAGTTGGACGCAAGCAACGCGCTTTGTCCGTCTCCTCAACAATCTCGTCCCGTCGAAGTTCGCCAATCCGCGTGTGTGCATGTCTGTCACCATATCTCTGCATCCATCTGAGTAACTGTAGCCGTAGCCGTAGCTGTAGCTGTGTTGTCTTTTAGCGGTTCGAAACCCATGCCTAGAATAATGCTGTTCAAAGTTTGACAACAATTTTGTTCACGTTTCATCAAGTTTTGCAGTTTTGCAGTGCAATCGCAACAGTAAGGGCTTAAGTTCACGCTTAACGCTAGGCATTTGTTTTCAGCCGACAAATAGAAAACCCAAATCAACCGAAATCAAAATCAAAACAAACCAAAACAAAATAAAACGATATAAACAAAATGGCCTGCTTAAGTACTTCCGGTCGCGTCGCGTGCGGTTCGCGTAGCCACAAGCTGATCTGTCGCCTATTCCTGAACCACAGCCCGCACAGTCGGCAGAGCAGCAGCCAGCTGCTGACGGGCGACACCACGGCAGGACACCCAAGGGAATACAGAGCAACGCCCAATCAGCAGCTGGCTCGCAGCTTTCATGGATTATCTCTCGGCATTAACCAGGATTACCTCAGTCTGCTGGTGAGTAGAAAAAGTGGCGGCAATGACATCAGCTGCAACACCCAGTGGCCTCACACTCGTTGGCCCCCAACCCGTTTAGCGGGCATTTAACAAAAGTGCATTGCGCATGCGCGCAGAGTGTTTACCGCTAATGCGGCTGCGTGACTTCGGATTTTTTCTTTCTTTCTCTTTCATTTTTTCGCTTTTCATTTCGCTGCTGCGAAGCCAAAGCCAAAGCCAAAGCCAAAAGAAAATGAAAGTGAAATTGTTGCTTGGCAGTGGCTCTGGCTCTGGCTCTGTCTGTGGCTTGCTTTTTGGCCATTGCTTTTGTGCAGGCAGCGTGAAGAAGCAGAAAGCAAAAGGCCGTCGACAACAGTTGCCAGACATTGAAGTTGTTTCTGCTGCTGCTGTGCATGCAGCGCAGCAATGAGCGCTGCTGCCTGTGCCTCTGCCACTGCCGCTGCCGCTGCCGCCGCCTGCGTCTCTGTTCCGAAGCCTCTTTTGCTGATTTTGTTTGGCGGAAGCCTTCGTGCTCATTTATTTATTGTGTTTATGTTGCACTTTTTTTGGTCTTGTTATTTTTATTTGCAAGTTGAAATATTTTTTCATTTTTATATTTACACACACACATACATACGTATATACTTATTTTTTTCCTATAATATTTTCTAATGCTGTCATTCGTTTCATGCCTTTATCTTTTCTCTTTTCTTCTCATTTCGCTGAAAACAGAAATTGTTGTTATGCAACTTCTTTTGCTTTCATATATGCACATACATATATGTATATTTATTTATTATTGTTTATCGCTACAAAAGTTTAACAGCTGTTTGTGAAGTCTAAGCACGGCACAGTGGCTCTGAAACCTCAAAGCACCAGCCCATGTCAAACTGTGCAAGCAACAAGGGCTCGTTCTGTGGCATTGTTTTCACATTTTTTTAAAGACCCTGATGTCTTTGTAGCTTTTTAGATTCAAATAGGTTTGTTATACTCGCAAAAAAAATCAATAAAATCATTGGAAAATTCAGTATAAAAAGAAATCAGACACCTTGTCGTATACTTGATATTTCTGTTTCCATTCTTTATTGAGCGCGTTGCCTTGGATATGCGCGGGCTTAAAACATTTTAACACTGCACAATTAGTGCATAATTGATGCTATTTTCAGTTTATTGTTTTATGGCACGCAATTTTCGCTCGCCTGCGTATGGCCCTGGATGAGAACTTGAGGTTTGGCTTAATGGCTTAATGCCAGTGCACTTTTCGCAGTCCACAATCGTCAGTCCAATGCATTTGTGCGGCGCATTGTTAGGGCTATAAAATGCGATGTAAATAGTATGCTTAATACTGTTAACGCCTTTCAAGGTCTTGGCATAAATTAACAATATTTATTTTCGAATCTATGCATGCATATGTGATACAAGTGTGTGTGTGTGTGTATGTGTGTGAATTAAACTGGCCGTGCCCGTGTTTGTGTGTGTTGGGGTCTCTGTGCGCGCAAGTGGTATCAAAGGTAAGAAGGGCAATTGCCCATAAAAATCACATTTCAATTAACTCCTTTGACCCAATGCTCGTTTAACTTGTTAAGTAAAACAGTAATTTATTAAATGACTCTATATAAATTATTAGAAAAGTGAAATAAGCTAAATTAATGCTCAAAACGAACTTTGTATGCAGGCGACGTTGTGGGATTATTTATGCATTTTACTGCTTGAAATTTGGTTAAACCAAATAAAAATTCATTCAACGCCAATTGGTTGTACGCTTAGCACACACTCGCATACCTGAGACAGTGATACGTTCATCTAACTCTATCATAGGTAAACAATAAACAAAACGCAAATAGAAAGCGCACGTCGCAGCAGCAGCGCCGCGGCCCGCAGTGGCAGCGGCAATACTAGCCAAAAAAAATAACAAAAATAAAAAATTAAGAAAAAAAACCGCCAACAATAGTCTTCAATAGCAACAACAGTTATATGCATGTGTATGTATATATGTATATATGTGAAACTCACTTGACTTTCATCTTCATTTCATTTGTTTAGCAGCGACGTCAGCGTCACCGTGAGCGTCGCAGTCGCAGTCGCAGTCGCAGTCGCAGTCGCTACCGCCTCTCATCCAAGTTGGCATTGTTTTTGGCCCAAAATTGTATTGAGAGTCGAATACATGAATATACATATCTGCATGGGCATATACATATACATATGTGTGTACATTCCTATACACATATACATGGTGCAAATAACTGTTCGTCTATGAATGCGCAACACGAAAACTCGAACTAACGGATTGACTTGAATTGGCCTTTATCATGATCGCCTCGTTTGCCCCGATATGTTTTATTTTCGAAATTACACGACTTAACAAATTTCATGAACTCTGCCTCCGCATGTATTCAATTTCGCTTCACTTTCGTTGCGAGCGCGAGAAATTCGCGCGGCGGGTTTAACGACTGCGTGCGAATTTGATAAGCTGTTTGAACTGTTTGATCAGTGTCATGCATGCCCCCAATATTTGCATATTGGCATTTGATGAGCTATAGAGCAAGTCGACAATAATATAATAACAAATGAAATGCATATATGGACGTCGTTAGGGCGAGAGCTTCTTTTGTCGGAATCGTGGTTTCGCAATCGGCATTCGGCGCTCGCTGGACCCAAATCCGAATCTCGATTGCTCGCGAAAGTGAAACCAATTCGACTTGCACGGTCTTGGACCTGTTTTTAATTTTATTTCAGCATTTGTGTTTATGCTATGTAAATTGTTTTGTTGCTCTTGGATTTTATTGTTTTTTTTATGTTATTTGTCTCTGTTTCATTGTCGAATATATGTAAATACATATATGAATGGGGATCAGACCTAGCCCAAAGAATTCTCCGTATAAATGTAAACTTAAGCTTACACCATTTTGTCAACGAAACTAATTAAGTATATTTATAAATTCATATTTATAAATTGTATATTCAGACATTCATGTTTGTAAGAATATATGAATATTAATACAAAAACGTGTTTATTGGATTTTAACAGAATATTAATGAAATTAAACAGATCATTGAGTTTCAATCATTATTATGACTATCATTATCCCATACGTACGGTAGAGATGAGAATTTGCCTAAGAACTCAGACATTTGACTAAATTATATACATTATAAGAAATCCTTTAGCAAGTATCTATGTAGTATAAATCAATATATATTTCAAAATTCTCTTGATGGAGTATACTGCTGTTACTACTACGTAAAGTTACTTTGTCGCATACCTCTCTGATTGGCCTTAAAAAAATAGAATTGAATGTACGAGCATTGGAATAGCGGCTAACGATGATTGCATTATGTCTGAGTTTGTGGCCAAAAATATGTACATTAATTTGCGAGTGAATACAAAAAGTATAAATAGTGAAAGAAAATAATAAATACTCTGGCTAAATGGTAACACCAGCCCCAACAACGACAACGACAACAACAACAACAACAACAACAGGCTGTCATATGTATATGATGTAGCCATATCGTAAATCTTTGTCTTTGTTACCATGTCTTCATTTTTGTTTTTCGCGCTGGACACTTTCACTGGCAACTGGGGATTGCGAGACGAGCTGAGCCGCGCCGAGCGGTTGCCAAAAAGTATTTAAGGAATGCAGCAATTTGTGTGAGAGACGCCGAGCGATGCTGAGCATTCTGCATATTGAATACCATCAAAACTTTGAGAAAAGGGCAACATTAAAATAATAAAAAAAAAAAAACAAAAACAAACTATGTAAATCAAACTGGAAATTGAATGATCATTCAGTCGTAGGGTCTAATTGAACGATTGGCAACGTAACGTAGATCTGATCCCGAGCATGCCTAAGATACAAGCGTAGCCAGCGACGACTTTCATTCACCTCAGCTGCCTCACCTGTACACCTGCTTGTCGTATTTTTTTCTTTGGTATGGGCATGGCTCGGCTGGGTCTGGGCCTGATGGCCGTTTGGTTATTTCGCTTCATTTCTTCGGCTCGTACTTGCTGACCCAATTCCAGAGACGCATGCGTTTCGTGGCTGTAGCTTGTCCTAAACTGGTTTTTGTGGTTGCGGCCCGCTGCCGCATTGATTTGCAGACAAACTGTTAACTGTTAATGATTGCCGTTGCTGTTTCTGTTGCTGCTGTTGTTGTTGTTAACATTTTCGGGTTTCGATTTGAAAGCCAAAGAAGCGCCACCGCTACAGCGTGAAACAGTTAAAGTTAAAATCAAGTTTGCACCAGCAGCACCAGCCTCAGCAGCCTAAGCAGCCTCAGCAGCGATTGCATAACTGCCCCCAACCCAGCCCAGCAGCCTCTCAGTTGGGGAGGCCGATCCCAGCTGTCGCCCCACATTCCATCAGTGCATTGTCGGTCAACCAAAGACGCGAGCCTAACTATGCATCACCTGCACCATAAACATAACATGCAAATGCACCTGACGACATCAGCATACTGTTAAGCTGTACATTCCTTTTTCTCTACACCATCCTGGAGCAGAGGTTTTGCTTCTATTTTATTCATACCCTGAACCCTTTGAAAATGAGAAATCAGAGTATGATGGTTTTGTTGAAATGTATGTAGCAGGCAGGAGGAGGCGTGGTAGACCACATATATTCTGGATCAAAGCGACGGGCTGAGTCAGTTTAGTCCTGTTCGTCTGTCTGTACGTATGAACGCGTTGATCTCAGAACCTATAAGAGTTAGAGGATTGATATTTTTGGTCGTTCCTTCCTGGCTCTGATCTATTTCGCCTCAAAAATCCGAAAACTATATTAGTGTAAAGGTTTTCAATTAAAAATCTAATAGCATTTCGGCTTTAAGATTATCTCAACCATTATAAGAGCTGGAACAAATCTTTTTTTAGATTCATGTATATATTTTCAATAACGGTCATACATCTAACCTTTCCGTATAATTAAAAAAAAAATATATATATATATTCAATTTTAGAAATATACAGATGTGAATCCTTTTCACATTTTAAATGTTTGATGGAAAAAAAGTTACTTATTTTTGTAGAACATGAGTTATTTAAAGGGCTTAGGGAATCTCGTAGTCGTGCAGTCTCGAATACTTCTTTTTTTATTATTATTAAGTTTTTCAATAGTTTTTGTCGCTTAGACCTGGCGCAATTTAGGCAAAAGATTTCACTTAATTTACATCCATAGTTGGTTAATTGTTTTGTTTGCCATGAACCGATCAACGGCATTTCAACATTATCCATTGACTTCCTGCTCAGACAACAACAACAGCAATACCAACAACAACAACAACAACAACAACAACAACAGCAACAGTAATAAATATGAAATTATGCAGCAAGTAAACAAAGTTTGCATTAATTTGTGGCACGCGCAGCGATTGCAATTGCTGGTTTATCAATTTCGAATTCGGAAACCCAAATTCCAAATTCCGAGCGCCGAATTTGAAACTTGGCGTTTGGTTTTGCTCTCTCGATTTTATATAATTTTCGCTGGCCACAGGATAAACTTGAATTTTAACTGGTTTTCCGAATGCTCGCAAATGCGATTCGGTAACGACTTTAAACGGCTTCTCGGCTTTTAATGCATGTTTGTGGCTTACTTTGCTTTTGGTAAACTATAAATCATATGCACTCCACTGCTAAATGTCCATAAATCACAATTCTTGAGGCATACATGTTTTTGGCCATTTTTAGGCGTTCGGAAGTGATCTTACTTTTTTTTTTTAGGAAACCTAGATTTTTGCTATAAATAAATGATATACATATATGCAACTAGTACGCAGTCGCCTTGTTTTGCTAGAAGACTAGTTGCGCTCTAGCTTTTTAAATGCAAATGATTCGATAATGGATCAAATATAAAGCTAGTTATGCACACTGCATAATAATATATTTGTTATTTCAAATTTCGAATGGAACCCCCATGAATTCGCCTATTCTATATTTATTTTCAGTTGTCATAAAATAGAAGGGGGCTTTTTTTGTCTAGTTTGGAAATACCCATGTTTATTTGAGAGATTTAGGATTTGGAAATATGTTTTTATGCGGCCATAATGAAAGGTAGTATTTTTTCGCTCTAGTAGTAAAATATTTCATTAGAGCCAATACATAACTTTAGTATTTACTTTTACTGCATTGTCAACTACGATCCATGGCTTGGATTGACTTTTACAAGTTTGTAACTTTATAAAATATAAATGTATACATAAATAAATTTCTTTATCGTAATTATAATTGATGTACAAATTTCTAGACTTTGTGTGGCAGTTAGTAATTTAAATTGACATTATTTTACGTATATGTATAACAATATTGCTTATTATTCTTATGAAATACACTGTCAAACACACCCTCAACTCAAATATGCAAATATGTAAACTTGTGTGGAAACTATAGTTTATGTCTAGTCTTACTGGGCATTGGCAATCTTGCTGCAGAGTGCATCCACAAATATACAGAAATATCTGAGAAATATGGCCTTATTCACTCTCTGCCTTTAGCTTTGGCCGTGCACAGCTGCACATTGACTTGGATGAAATTGCGCTTATTACCTAAGTAGGAGTACTTAGCTTGTGATTAGCTTATTTGTGCCGTCAAAGTACCATGAAGCATGTCAATTTCAAAATCTTCTGGCGCCCGTTGGTCGTCATTGGGCTTCAATTTGTTTGTTATAACTGCATTCAGAAGTATTCTCAATTGCTCAACTGCTCGTCTGCTCGACTGCCACACGCAATTTGCCTAGTTACGTGCTCTTAAGACCAAGCCCCAAGCCCTCGCCCCAGCCCCAGCCCCAGCCCCAGCCCACTTGGCATTCATACTCACTCGATTATAGCTGTTTGCTGGCTGCTTGGCTATTTGGCTGTTATGTTAACACGCATGTTAACGAGTTCCCTATAGAAGATGATGAAGACAACATTAGGGCAACAGCTGCTACGCCGCTGCTGGCTGTTGGCTGTCGTCAACGACAATCGAATAAAGGGAGAGGAAAGCAAAGAGAGTGAGTGAGAGAAAATATCACTAAGCGAGCATTGAGCGTGATTTATGCAGCCAATTGCCACCCCGCCCTCACCTCGTCCACTCCTTCACTCCTAAACAACTCACTCGGCCTTTTGATTATGTCAGCAACGTCCACAGCGACGACGACGACGACGACGGCGACGACGCCAGAGCTGACGATGACGACAAAAAGGGAAAGTCCAAAGTGTCGCTTGGACTCTTGGCTTCGGCTTCGGCTTCGGCTTTGGCTTCGACCACTTCTTGTTGGCCATGTTTAGCGCTGGCCCTCAACCAAAATGCTGCTTCACTTTCTTGGCTGCTTTTAGCCAATACTTTGCAGTGGTATCAATGCGATGAGTTGTGTTTATTGCTGAGAGCTTCCGCTTCTGCTTCCCGTTGGCTACTCACCGTTATACCTGATCAGCTGTGCAGCAAATTATGTATACAAAGGTTTCATTAGGCCGAAACCATTCGATTTAAGAGAGTAAAAATTGTATCTATGGCGAAGAAGAAGAAGAGCTTAAAAGCAATAAACATCATCAATAAATATTTAGTTCTCATAATGGATGTAGTTTTATCAGACTTTAAGTAGATGGTAATTGCATATATAAATCCATATATATTTATGTTCCAATCAATAGAGCGGGTAACCGAATCCACTTGACGGCTTCAATCAGCAACACTATTAATCTTATCGCTCAGCCAAGCACAGTTAATAATCGTAAGAGGGTTATACTTAGTTTTAATTATCAGGAAAGAAACAAAAGTTGGGGTAAAAATAAATAAATCTACTTTTAATTAAAACTAACATCCTGAATAAAAAATCTAAATGACTCCATATTTTTAAGCAAATTAAATTTTGGAGGCATCATTTTCTGTCTAAACATTCCTTCCGAATCAATGAAACTCTCTGAGATAGGATTGTAAATATTATAAATATATGGCTATAGACTTTTTGAAAGTGTGTATAGTTGCTCCACCTCCAGTTTAATACGGAAAATTAACATATATAATAATCTATTGCAATGTATATTTCGAGTTTTTGAACTGTAATCAGTATATCTGTTAAAAACCTCCTAAAAATTAACTGTTTATAACTGCCCAATTTATTATATTTATGTTTTCTATAGTCTAGCAACGTTATTTACTCCACAGAGAAAAAAAATAAGCAACTTGTAAAACAACGAATAAGAAATGAATATGAAACATTAAACGTAAAGAAGCAATATGAAATTAGATATGTCGTTATACGCTTCTTTTAATAGAATTTTTATGTTTGACTAATTAATGGCACGCGTGCAATTTGACAATGTGTGAACATAATTTTAGATGGCTTTAAAGTCGCATCTTGGCAGTTTCAGCACTTCAGCTCTTTGATTAATGTGCACTTAAGGCTGAAGGACAGCGAAACATTAATTATAAGCACCGAGTCCCTAATTGCCAAAGGAGCAATGCCTCCGCACAGACTCTGAACAGCCTCAAACAATTAACACTTAACTCTTGGCTCAAAAGGTAGTCGAATAGACCAGATGTAGATGAGGCGGAGCTGGACTGGGAATAGAGCAATCAATAACTAATCATAAGCAAAATGTTGCAATCGCCTGTCAGGCTGTCAGTCAAACGTGTGCCCAATCAAAACCACATCAATCAGCGCATTTGTGAGCGACTCTTGTCAGCTACTTGAAATGCGCTGAAAAGTCTCTTTGTTTCTCCGTTTTTCCACTCTTTATTAATTTCTTTGAACGTCTCTTGTAGCTTTGCACATTTCAATTGCGGCGATTCGAGTCGGTTTCATCGTCATCTTCATCTGCTATCGAGCGTAGTCCGCTCCAAAATCGGCTGGATTATGTCGTGGGAGCGCCCCGAGGCCCCAGAGTCATAGCTTCAACTACGTCCACTTATGCACACTTTGTGTCGTTTGTTTTGTTGCCCCGGCCGAGCCCCTCCGTGGCGTGCGGCTGCCTCTCGATTTGCGTTTCACGCATCGCTTTTTAAGTGCTGCAAATGTTTCCAAACATTGCGCATATTTCGCATATATTTGATTTTCGCAACAATTAAAGAAATTGCTTGAATCTTACGCGTCTGTGTGAAGACTTTAAATTGAAAATAGCGAAAAAAAAAATTCATTTTGTAAAGTGATTTAAGCTGAAGCTGACTCATCGTTAATGGCACTGACAATAATTATTGCCCGAAAAGTGTTGCCATTGATAGATCTATTTCAGTTGGCATTGCCTCTGAGCAGCTCATCCATACCTTACCGTTTCTATAAATATTTTATTCTTTTATTCACTTTCTTTCTTAAAATGGGTAACTATGCATAGTTATACTAAAATTATTTATGGACTCACACTTCTTTAACTGTTTGCAAAAAAAAAACTTTTGACTTGATTAGCCTTTTGTGTTTATACTAGAGCGGCAAACCCATCAATAGACGCTTACTCCTAACAATCATTTCATTCTATAGATTTAATATTTCTAATACCTTTAAAAGAAAACGTATTTTTAGCTGTTCATATATGGTTTCCCATTTATTCGTAGCCAGATCGAAGTAAGATGTCCGAGCAGTTTCCAAAGTCTCTAGGAGCTCACATCAAACGTTTAGTGTGCAAACGATTGTGTTGTAGATGTCAAGTCTATGTGTTATATAGTCAGTGATATTAATATGTCATGAGAACGATTTGTAATATTACCTCCAGTACGCTTCCTTTTCTAATTTACTTACATCAACTGTTTCACGCTATGCCGACGACATGGCTCGATATATCTTAATGTCCATTGATTTTACTGATGTTCGTAAGAAATCTACTACTCTTAACATGATCAACTCCTAATTGTAAGAAATATGTATTGTATATAGATATCGAATGGTCTAGCAGCCAGTGCCTTAGTTATCCCAAACTATTATCAATCAATAAATTAATTAATATATTTAAGATAAATAAGGTATATAACGCAATTATTATACTTGCAATACGGAAATTAAATATACTTGAATATTAAGTACATTTCACTCCTTTCTTTAATAAAATACTTCCTGCTTCCTATAGTAGTTTTTGATTAAGGCTTGCAGCTGTATTTCTATCTAAATTTTCCATGCCCTAAATCTCTGATTTCTGGAACCCTTTTCTAGATTTGTAAGTGGTATATATTTATTTCACTATAATTTGCTTTCCATATTAGCTTCAAATGAAATATATAAATTAAATTTATATTTATATATATTTTGTATTTTACTTACCTATTTAATCTTAGATATTCAATTTGAAAGATAGCTATATACGCTTATCCATATCTGTGTTTATATAGAATACAATCTTCTGAGCAACCAGTTGTTAGACCATTTTCTCATTATTGTACCAATAATATTTGTTGTTATACTGTTATTACTTCTTATTATTTTAATGTTTTTATTATTAGACCATCATACCATTTATTTTTCTCTCCGATTATGTAAACAACGCATCAGCCAAAGTCAGTCAAAGTCCTCTGCTTGCCGTTGCCAGCCAAGTGCAACGGTAATTGTGTTTCCTACAACTGTTGCAGTGGTTGTTGTTGCTGTTGTTGCTGTCGTTGTCTGCAACACGCAATGCCAAAAACCAGTTGCAGTTGTAAACTCGGCGATCTGAGTCGTTAACCGTTGAGGCTGACAAATAATTATGTTATTGGCAGTGTCAAGAATTCTGGGGAAATTCCCAACGCGGACTTGGAGACGTCTGTGACAAGCTCATTACCGAATACCCGAGGCACGCATAACCATATGATATCCGCAAATATTTTGGACACCTATTTACTTATTCATTTTCTTGGCGGTCTGCTTGGCTGGTTGGCTGCCTGGCTGCCTGGCTAGCTGGCTAGCTGGAAGGCGAGCTGGCCGTTTGGTCATTGGCCAGTGACCATAAAAACCATTTAAAAATTTATAAATCATTCAACGTAGTTTGCGAACGCAAAAGTGGCCGCAATTAAATGCATTTTTGCACGTTTGTTAACCTGAAAGCCAAACAAAAATTGAAGAAATGAAGAGAAAAAGAAAAGAAATGATTGTTTTTTTTTTTGTTGATTTGATTTGTTTACGTGTGTATGCGCGTGTGTGTGTGCTTGCATTGAAGTAGCTAGCTTTGTACTAATTTTAATTTAACGCACATATTGAAAATGAAACTTTTCACGAGCTGAATTTAATTGGCTTTTTAAATTTGATGCGTCGATGTTGTAACAGTCGAGTCAAGTTTGGATCGCTTTCTACTCCAAAGCCGCTAAACTTCGAAAATATTTATGACACATGCGCAGCTATCTGCGTGAGTGTGTATGTGTGAGTGTGTGTTTGGGTCTGCGGACTCTTACTTAATATGAAACTGGGTCATTACAGGCCCAATGCGAGCGAGATCTTTTGAATGAACGAACACAAAGCCAAGTGATGATCAATATTTATTTATGCACCACACACACACACACACACACGTATACGAAAAAACAATATACATATATTTAGTGTTTTGCTTTGTATTTTACAACGCCAATGATGATGGCTTCTCATCATCGCCGATCGAACCAGTTGATTCGCCGTGCTGGTCCACACGTGCACCAAAGACCGTCAATTATGATAATGTTTATGGTGCTCTCCAGATAGGTGCTGCCAAGGGCGATAAACTTTATGGCCAGTGCTGATGGCCTTTGGGTTGTAAGTTGTTAGCTGTTAGGTGTTTGCTGTCTGGCTGCTGGCTGCTGTCCGATGGCAGGATCGGATCTGCATGCAACTGGGTCAGCGTGCGTAACAGCCACGCCCAGCACCAGCCAAAGCACATCAAATCGCATAACCCAACGCAAATATTTGCTGCTCAATTGGCTCTGCCTGCAGTAAAACTTGCCTCCGTTCATCAGCAGCAGCAGCAGCAGCAGCAGAAGCAGAAGCAACGAAGCAACTTTGCGCGCTTTGTTGACAGCTGGAAACATAAAATTTACATGTTATCGTGTTTACATGCGCACCGCTTTTATTGACAGACTGAACGTCTGACTGGCAAATACAAGAAGCAAACACACACACACACACACACACACACACACACTGTCATAGACGAGTGATGTACATACAAATGGGACTGTTGCATAATCCCATTCCAAAGGAAGCAAAGCTCATGATCAATAAGAGAAGTAATGCTCTCATAATATGAAGAAATATAGTGTAATATTTGTGTATAATATTATCATATGGATATCTATTACATTTTAGTCAACTCATCAGATAATATAATCTATATTAATGCAAGTGATTTTGAATTCAATGCAAAATATTACAAGATTCGAGAGGAAGATGTCCTGAGTCAGTTACATAATTCTTTATTAACTTAGATATAGCTCAGACAGCGATCTCCTATAATCTGCCAAGAATTTAATATCTGTGTAAAATAAATGTGATATGAGATATGTGGTTCCGAAATAAACATAATTGAAGAGATCTCTGTATGTATATAATCGTATAAGAATTAAACCTCAGCTTATAACAAATAATGATGCAGATCTTTCATAATAGGCAGAACATGTTTACACATTGAATCTATACTTATAACATTAATCACAATTCAGACTGTAGGAGTATACAAGTATCTCAATAAGAGGCAGCTCTTGTTGCTTACGATTGTAAATCTTATAAGAATTAGAATGTTAAGCAAATATTTTAGGGTCTGTAATTCTCAGAAGATTCCAAGTATGCTTTGTTTGTAACTATGAGCTATTGCACAACAGAGAATAGACATATCTACACAAATACTGATTATGCATGTACATACTTAATGATATCTCAGCAGCTCTCGATCGAGGAAGGACGGCTAATCTAAAATGAACTCAAATCAATATGGGCAAAGAATATAAAATAGAAATAGATAGCAAAATAATTTTTTTTTTTTTTTTTTTTTTTTACACTATCAGGCACCTATAGTATGATATAAGACTTCTTTTCTTTGTATATTATTCTTGCTCTCTAAACTAGATAAGGAAAAATTTCAATTGGATATTTGTATTTCGATTTCCGAGAAAAAATGCAAGCTTTCGGTACTGTGAAAGAGCTGGAACTGATGTTCTGTAACAAGGGCTATGTTACGTTACGTAAACAATGTACGCTTCCTTCTTTTGTATTTATTCTCATAAACAAACAGACGGAGAAGCAGGTCTATACCGACTCGATCATTCATCCTTATCATGAATACCTCAACGAGGTCATGTCTTCTCAAGCTTGTTAAATACTTTAAATACTCGTATCGTCCATGGCTTCAATGACAATGTGTATCGTGTGAAGGCATTTTGTTTTCTCTTCTTCCTCAAACAGGTCTACACCGACTCGGTTATTCATCCTTATCAAATAACGAGGTCATCCACGCCTTCTCATGCTTGGTAAATACGATTAACAGAATCAATATGAACTCGCATTGTCAGTCTCAGAGTAGGCACACTGTGCTCATTTTTCTCTTATAATTTCTTAAACATGATCAAGAACTGAACACTTAAGGATTCCTCGATATCTCCTATCTCCTGCGGAAATTCGGCTTTACTTTTTATTTCAACTGATTTGTTTTCATTGAATTTATGGCCCTAATTTGAAGCAGTCGACAAGGTTAGAGTTCGAGAGCCGTACTGGGAGTGTGGGTGTTAAATAATAAAAATGTAATTTGTTGGCGATTTGATGGTGCAATTTTCCAGTTATTAAACTTGAAGCTGTCGTCTATTTGAAGTGTCAGAAAAAAACAAAAAGTAGCTCGTGCTGCCGCCACTCGCTTTGGGGCAGCAACAAAAACTCGTTAGAGCTACTCGCTACCGTCAGCAATTGAAAGTTGTTAAGTGACTCAAACAATTTTTTACTATTTGTATTCGTGTGCAGCGAGTTTTCTTGCCGCAGGCTGCGAGAGTTATGGCCGTTTACCCCAGCGCTTGTTTACTCCTGTAATTTTCACACTTTATTAATAATTGTTGCCATTATGGAGAATTCTCTAGCGCATTCTAATGTCTGTTCTTTTCTGTGTCTCTTTTGAACTAACAGCAAACCTCACACAGCTGCAGCCAGCCGCCAAATCTTCGCTCACACAGCTCCGTGCACACACAACAGCCGGCTGGACCCGTGAGAGAAATACAAATCGATCCATATATAATACTCGATGATGAGCTCAAGTATTTCTACGATGATGTACGAGATGTAAGTAGAGTTTTTACTTGTTCCACAAATGTAATGGCATGGGTATTTCCTTCATATAATTCACTAAAATACCTTTAGCAAATTTTTAATTTATTTTTAAGTAAATATTTTTCTGTCTGCTAAGCCTACATACATATATATGTAGAAACAAATTAGTAGTATCTTAAAATACATTAGGTGAGATACTCCGAAATTCACCTCGTTTGTTATTTGTTTAGAATTAGAGCCCAGAAAATACGTCATATTGTCAAGTCAGGGTATTTTCCATATTTCAGGAATTTTTCTATACCCTATAGCTGTTGACACTTAAGTGTAAATAATTTTGATTCGACAAGGTGATATAACAAACATGTTATTTTGATAATGGAGAATGAGTTTTTTACTACGTTAACCGTAATCCCTGTGCTAAGAATTAACAAAACAATGCATTAATTTGATATTATTAGTTCGTTTCATTTTACGGTCTATAACCTTAAACTGAATTGTTAATATTTCCTCTTGAAAAATTTATAAAACTAATTGATACAAAAAATGGTTAGTCTATTTCAATAAAATATTTCGGATATATATGAAAAATAAAAAAATAAACTCATAAAAGGAACTCTAGATTATATCAAAGATTTCATAAATACCAATGCTATAAACAACAATTTATTTTCAATCTATATAAATTAGTCTACTTAGAAGTGCAGGGTATACGAAACCTCAGCACACAAAGAATATATTTTCGTAAGGCCTGCTAGACTCTATCGAGTTTTTGCTAATTATTGTCGCGACTAAAAATAGTTTCCTAACTCAACTTGTCTATCGGTCTATGGATGTTTGCAGTTACTGCAGTCGGGCACGTCACAGCCGGAGCTGGATACCATCGCATGCTACTATTTCGACGGGCAGGGGAAGGCGCTGCGTCCCATGGTGACCATGTTGATGGCCAAGGCACTGAATTATCATCTGAACAACGAGTCACAGTAAGTTGGTTGTGGTTGTGGCTGTGGCACACTTTTGTTGCGCAGTGTAATGATTAGCGGGCCTTTGCGAAATGTGCGCGTTCTCCGCTGTCGTCTATGAACAACAATTAAAGCCAAATTATAACAACCTACATACTTATTAAGCATTCATATTTACCCATTGACGTACCCTTGACAGCCAATTAGTACACAAGCAACGACAGATAGCCCTCTTCTCCGAGATGGTGCACTCGGCCAGCTTAGTCCATGACGATGTCATCGATCAGTCGGACTTTCGGCGCGGCAAGCCTAGCGTCAATGCTCTGTGGAATCACAAAAAGGTAAGCAATCAGTTTAAATATAAATTGTTGTTGTTGTTGTTGTTGTTGCTGCTGCTGCTGCTGGCCAAATGTTGTTGGCCAAATGCCAAGCGCGAAATACCAAACACCAAACGCCAACCAGCTGACATGAATTGCTTTACCAACTGATTTCACGCCTCTGCAACTCTGTCAATATAGTATAACGAATTAACTCGCTTTAGGACTTCGTCAACAGGTTGCATCATTTGAAAAGCCCAACAGCGAAAAACTCTCAATAATGGGCCGCGCTTTTCCGTTATCTCTTCGAGTTTTCAAATTAGCTTTATTCATCTCAAGACCTCAACTCAAAAGCATCAATCCGAATAAATAATTAACATTTTGTGTGTTGATTGAATCGACCGCTTTGTACATGTCATTAACTTGTCCACCGAAGCTGGCGTTTGTCGAAATCGTTAGCTGCACATTTGCCCATATATTGTCTTTATGTATAACGCTCGATTTCCATCTTTGGCATTGTCTTTACAGGTCACAATGGCTGGTGATTACATTTTGTCGATTGCCTCGATCATGATATCGCGCCTGCGCAGCGATGATGTGACGATCGTCTTGAGTCAGGTGAGTTTCACACACGTTCCTTCAGTTCGTCTAGCATTGGACTTAAGAAAAAAAAAACGAATTTGAATTGTATATGAAAAGAAGAAGACGAAAAAAAAAAAAACAATATAAAATTAAAGAAGTTTTATCTATTCATATTGTAATTATATTCAAATATACTTCGGACTGTTGTTTAGTTTATATTTAAAGAAGCCTATATCAAGTTTAAAACAGAGGTATTCAATTATACACGACCGTGTTCATGAATACAATCCAAAATGTGTCATTTAAAACAATTTGATACGCATATTTAGATTTGCATATTTTTAATCTATTTAAAAATTATATTTTAAAGGTTGCGAAGAAAAACTAACTTAGCACTTTATGTATACACATTTTTATTACGCCTTGACTGCTATTTCTCCCAACACAGTTCTGTATTAATTATCGAATATATGGAGGACGAGCCCTAATATATTTAAATGATCTAAAATATTAGCTAACACATATATTATAAATACAAATTGCATAACATGAATAACAGAAGAGATTCAATCAAAGTTGTTCAATCATTTTGTGGTTTATATAAATCTCATTCATAAATTGTTGCTCGTGATGGTTGACTTTCAGCCGTCCTTTTAACGATTTTATTACAAATACATAAATCTTACTACGTCTTTTATTAACTGCAGGTCTATAGCAAATTCGGAATACATTAAGCAGAAGTTTATGGCTTTGCGGATTCCGCTCTCTCTTTCCGCGACCTTGCAAACTAGATTATTGATTTAAAACTATTGTCATATGGGGACGCTTCTGGTTGCTCAACAAGTCTTTATTGTTATAGTTATAGTCAATATAGCTTGAGACTATTAATAGTTCCTGCAAGTATGCTAATCTGCGGTCGAGAGTCCGGTAAAAAAAAGTCCCGAACTCGTAGGGTTAACGAATCGGATTTCACACTCGCTTCAAGCAAACAAATAAAAAAGAGTAAAAGGAAAATGACTAAGAACGCTGCAATCGGTTGTAGCCGACTGCATAGCACTCGTTCCTGATCCAAAAAGAACCCAAGGGGATCATCAGATCAACCTTCAAAATTTAAGAGCTCATTGCGCTCTAAGTGAGCTTTACTAAACACACAAGTCTATATTCACTTTAATTCTTTAGTGCTGCATAACTAGTATACTCTATTCGCTTCACGAGCGAGTATCAAAACTTGCAAAATGTCGGCAGGTAAACAGTTTTAAATTAAGAAAGTTGTTCCCATCGTCCAGCACTTCTTTGTTTCCATGGGCGCAAACCTGTTCAGCTTACGGCCACAAATCACAGGGACTGTTCAGTTTTACTTCCTGTAACCCTGGAATGGTTTGAAGGGCACCCAATCGCGAGTTCATCGCTGCCTTCACTTTTTTTTCACAATTTACATTCATATTCACGCTCCACACAGACAAGCCTTATCGGATATCTGGTTGTTGTATATAGGAATTGAGTCGCCTCATCGATCCCAGTAATTGCCAAGCTCCAAGCTCAATCACTTCTCAAACACAAATCACTCTCGCATCGTGATTTCTATGAACTTCAAATTAGTCAGCTGACAATTTCACTTTCAGACGTGAGAGTGAAATTGGAGCTGGCCTTAGTGTGCCACCTCGGTAAAATGAATCGTCTCTTATACAATCGAGCGGCGAGCTAATAGCCAAAGTAAACAAAAGACCGTGCTCAGCTTGGCCTCAAATATTCCGTCATCATTCACACCATATACCCTGCACATTTAGAATCAAGTTAAATGGAACTTGTATATCTGCTGTGTTTGTTATCAGTAAGAAGTTCGTTGAGTGCAATGGATTTCACATTTCTGTTGCGAATTTCTGACTCTAACAATTCGGGGTCTTAAGATGATATCGCCTTTCGTGTGTCACGGGTATTTTTTAGTCGAACATATTGCAAAGTTTTTTTTGGGGCGTTTTGCTTTGTGGTCACAATTTTCAAAGATGACGAGATCAAAGGCAGATATATCTGATCTGTTGGCAACAAGGGAGCGGCTAGAGATATTTACAAAAAATATCAAATGCCGAAATGTCTACCAAAAGCATGCATAAAAGTATCGTATATTAGCATATTAAGTAGTTATACCTATCGAAGACGTTTCACAATATTAAGCATACGCGGCGTTGGACAAACACAAAAACCAGTTCTTAACTTAGACTTGGACGCATTCAAACGCAGGCCCTGGCTTGATGGGAGATTTTTTAATTACACTCAAGAAAAAACTGAAATGAATGAATGAAAAAGAATCTCCTACCGATTATCATATAATATACATTATTTTACATACTATTGACAGATGGATTGATTAATCTACATGTCAAGAAACGAGAGATTCAAATGGCTTGCTTGTTAGTTACTACTATCAGTTTCTTTACAAATACTGTACTGTATCTGTATCTGTATCTGTGCCTGTATCTGTATCTGTATCTGTATCTGTATCTGCATCTGTATCTGTATATGTATCATTGTATCTGTATCTGTATCTGTATCTGTATCTGTATCTGTATCTGTATCTGTATCTGTATCTGTATCTGTATCTGTATCTGTATCTGTATCTGTATCTGTATCTGTATCTGTATCTGTATCTGTATCTGTATCTGTATCTGTATCTGTATCTGTATCTGTATCTGTATCTGTATCTGTATCTGTATCTGTATCTGTATCTGTATCTGTATCTGTATCTGTATCTGTATCTGTATCTGTATCTGTATCTGTATCTGTATCTGTATCTGTATCTGTATCTGTATCTGTATCTGTATCTGTATCTGTATCTGTATCTGTATCTGTATCTGTATCTGTATCTGTATCTGTATCTGTATCTGTATCTGTATCTGTATCTGTATCTGTATCTGTATCTGTATCTGTATCTGTATCTGTATCTGTATCTGTATCTGTATCTGTATCTGTATCTGTATCTGTATCTGTATCTGTATCTGTATCTGTATCTGTATCTGTATCTGTATCTGTATCTGTATCTGTATCTGTATCTGTATCTGTATCTGTATCTGTATCTGTATCTGTATCTGTATCTGTATCTGTATCTGTATCTGTATCTGTATCTGTATCTGTATCTGTATCTGTATCTGTATCTGTATCTGTATCTGTATCTGTATCTGTATATGTATCTGTGTATCTCTATCTGTATCTGTATCTGTATTTGTGTCTGTATCTGTGTATCTCTATCTGTATGTCTTTCTGTATTTGTTTTTCTGTGTTACTCTTCAACTCTCTATTTGAGGAAGATATCATAATGATATACAAATTCGCCAAACTCTTGTTCAGTCGTTCCCAAGGCTCCTAGACCTGAACAAAGACAAGTATTCTGGCATCGGGCAACTAAAATATTCTGATTCTATTAACCTATCCAATCGTTCTATAACGATATGTATGAATATAAGCCCAATGAGACAGCTGGATTATAATTTGATTTAGTATAGTTCTTCTTATTTGCTTTTCTGTTTTTGTTATTCAGTTGAAGACTTCTTATTTCTCTCAGCAGTATGTTTGGCCTGTTTAGCATTTTCTTTCATCTACGACGACATCATTTTTCGAGTTTTACTTGATATGCTGAACACGCGCCTGAATAATTTCGACGGCTTTAAAGACGCTGACAGCATTATATTATTGGTGGCTGTCCCGCCCGAAATTAGAATTTATTGTTCTTTCTATATAGCGGGTTAAACCTGTCCGTTATTGAAATAGATTCTTTGTGTACTGCTTAGGCATGGCGGCTTCCTCAAAATAATTTTAAAGACTAACACTAAATATGTGTTTGACTAAGCGCAAGTGTGTTTGCCCTGACTGAACATAGTCTGAGGTGCGAAAGTACAGTCCCACATTAGCAAAAACATAAAGCCTGATGCTGCCTCAGTGGCTCAATGGCTGAATGGCTTTACTTAACATATACATACACATGTATGTTATTTCAATTCCTGCCTTGAAATATATAGCAACCTTTTGTACTAGTCTCTAATATACATAGTCTTCGAATTGCATTTTTGCCGCTCTTTCAATAACATTCAAACAACAAAGGCCTGCTCACAATGGCATTTGTGGAAATATGTTTTATTGAAACTGATTTCGAATCAAATCAAATCAAAGTTTTGCACTCATTTTGTGGTTAAATGAAAAATGTTGTCAGCAAATGCTTAAAAGGCTTCGCCTGCAATTTGTTGGTCATTTATTGTTGTTGTTGCTGCTGTTATTGTTGTCGATGGCAATGTTGTTTTTATTAGTTTTTTTTTTTAGCTTTTTTTTAATTTTGTACACACCAGTCGCACTTATTTCGGCCGCATGTGTTAATTAGTTAACATTGAAAGCCAACATGTTGTTTTACTTCTAAGGCAAACTCTAAAGTGAAAAAATCGAACAAAAACGAACGAAAAGTGCGCATAAACCGAAGTCAATTGGCTGGGACTTGGCCAAGCTACAGTGGCCGTATCAGACAGAGCCCGAGCTATGTCTCCGGCTCTCACCTTGGTCTCCTTAACGCACAACAACAACAACAGCAGCAACTACAGCTACAACTACAACTGGCGAATCAGCGCCCACATCGCTATGCAGCTACATACATCTGTCAATGCTATAGATCTGTGTGAAATATGGAATCAGATACAGATACAGATACAGATGCTGATAGAGATAGACGACATTATACTACCGCCCTGGCGCGTGTTTGCCCAATATTTTGACAACTGACTGCGAAATGGCCAAAAGTGAATGAATGAATGAAAATACTTATGTGCGTATCGCAGATGGCAAACAAAATCTCAAAATTAAGCGAAGGGCGCGCCAACATTTCTTGTGCAAATAAAAATGGCAGCTATGCTGCGAGGGTTACCTAATACGAAGTGAACTGCCTAAACTTATCAGATATACCATTGATTCTTGAGACTATTTTTTTTCTTCCATTTGTATCTTACTATCATTATTTTACTTAAGTATGTAGTCCCATAGAAATTTATAATTATGTGGATTATGGCCAAGTGACAATATATTAACTCAGATCTTCAGAATATAACGCCTTTGCTAATAATTAAAAATATATTATATATTTACTTTATATTTAGAGTATACTTTAGATTTAAATAAATTGTACATGTAGTTTCTGAGTATGCTAGCGGAAATAGAAGATAGCAATCTCAGATTGAGAGATATACCTAATTGCTGAAGATTGATTCATAATGTTAGCCTGATATCTAAATAGATGGATGTGCAGTTGACTTCCAAGTATGCTATGGAAATCAGAGAATCTCAGATGCAATCAGATAAAGTTTCTGAAGGACAGCTTATTGCGTAAATTAGGCAGCTAGATAGACAGATGTAACGCCGTGAGCTGCCCTCGCGTGAGCATCTCAATGTTCATTCATTTATTTTTGGCGTGGCAACATCCGTCCTGTTGAGCGACAGCCCAGCCTCTCAATGAGACTGTATTTGCTTAGATCGTTTGCCACATCTGTGTTTGCCCTTTGCATTTGAACAGTAAGCAGCCAGCCATGCGGAAGTTGTCCGCAAATCTCAGTGTACATACGAATCTATGTATGTATGTAAATTGCAAAAAAGCCTCGCTTGGCAAAACTCAGCAAGATTCACAATAATCGTTTTCTATTCATGTGATTCAGAAAACTATTTAGTTTTTATTTCGGTGTTTACCAAGTGAGGCAGAGTGTATTTGCTTAAAGACAATAGAGGCGGATAGGCTCACGTCTCTGCTATATTGAAACTCTCATTGAAACTCTCATTGAACTAAACAATTTACCCCTGATTGATTTCAGATTTTAACCGACTTGGTGCAAGGAGAATTCATGCAGCTGGGCTCGAGGGAAACGGAGAACGAGCGCTTCGCGCACTATCTGACCAAGACATACAGGAAGACCGCATCGCTGATTGCCAATGCGTTGAAGGCGGTGAGTAAGCCCGCCGGCAATCAACATGCAGCTCGAATCGCGATGGCAATTGCATTTCAAATCGCCATTGCATCTGCAGTCGCCGATTTGTCCGAGTGCGTTTGTCATTGTGCCCATTTGGGTGGTCGATGGCTGGAGTTGATTGGCCGGCGGCTGACTTTGAAATATTTGTCTGAATTTGGCTTTAATTTGGGTTTCGATTTTGGCATTTCGCAGACCGCAGTTATCGCCCAGGCCGATGACAATGTTGCGGAGGTGGCATTCCAATACGGACGCAATATCGGGCTGGCCTTCCAGCTGGTGGACGACATGCTGGACTTCGTCTCCTCCACGGAGCAGATGGGCAAGCCGACGGCAGCTGACTTGAAACTGGGCCTGGCCACGGCGCCGGTTCTCTTTGCATGCGAAAAGGTGAGCCGCCGACAGACTTCCTTATTGCTCTGACAACAGCCTGACGACTGCGCAGTATATGATTTGAAGTCATGTGAAAACAACTGCTGTTAATTGGCCAGAACTGTGTTTGCGCAGCGCTGTCTATGTGCATTTCCCACTCGCTCGGCCCGGTGTGCGTCTGATGATATCATGCGGCTAGCTGAGAGTGTCGCATCGCGTGCCGTGAAATGCGTTTGTACGGCGTTTTCGAGTCGGCTTAATATGCGAAGCGTGGTAAACGCGCACGTGCAATGCGTTCAAAGCAGCCGCTAATCAGTGACGATCGCTCGCCAGCCTAGTTGGCCAGTTAAAAAGTAAAAACTAGCCATATCCATGCGTATCATGGGGCCATAGAGACGGGCTAATGCAAATGCGTTTGCATTGGCATGCGAGCCTCAACACTCTGTGCGAGGGTGGCGCTCGGCCGATTACTAAAGCTCTAACAATCAATGACGGGCTATTTCATTTCTAATTTCGAGTTTGGTGTTTCCCATTTGTTTCGCTTTCAGTATCCCGAGCTCAATCCGATGGTGATGCGTCGCTTCAGCGAACCGGGCGATGTGGAGCGGGCCTTCGAGCTGGTTCACAAGTCGCATGGACTCGAGCAGACGCGCTTCCTGGCCAAGAAGCACTGCAACGAAGCGATACGGCTGGCCCAGGAGCTGACGGAGTCGCCCTACCAGAAGGGCCTCCAGGTCGTCGCCGACTTAGTCATCAATCGCATGAAGTAGAGCTCTTCAGACATCTATACAAATTAATATATATATATGTATACATAGTCCTAAGTTAGAAGCAGGCAGCAGCGCATAGTGCTAGATAGGTCAGCAAATGAGAGCGACAACTACACATTTGTAAAAAGAAACTAGAAAATCTACAAAAAGAAAAGAAAAGAAAAGAAAAAGGTAAAACAAACAAAAAAATTTATTATTTAGTTTTTAAGCATTGTTATTGACACTGTAAATAATTGCATCAAATGTACACAGAAGATTGTAACAAATTTACAGACCGACAGCGATTACTATATTACTAACTTTATATATACACATATACACACCCATATGTATATGCACAATTTGAAAAGAGTTTCAACACGCAGAAATGCAAATCTTTTGAATTTTTTATATATATTTGTTAAGCAAAACTCAAGTAACAAAAGGCAAAAAAAAAAAAATTCAAATTGAAATTCGGAATTGCATATTGCGGGAAATTTCAATTCGCGCAATTCTTGTTATTCTGTTGAATTGATGAAAGTTTTGATTAGTCAATGCAGGCAACGATATTTATGAAGAGAGCAGTGCCTAATGATTACCCTTAAATTTATACATATACTTACATATTATTTTGTTGATTTGTTTCGTCGGACATTTCATGCCTAAATGGTTCAATCGGCACCGTAAACCCTTTCAGACAGCACAAACCTTTTGTAATTTATATATACTTTCGATCCCTTATATTTTTTGTACCTTCTTTACTAATTTAGTTCGAGTTGAGCTTTGAACCGTTCGAGCATGAAATGCACAGCATTCTTATATAATCACCCGTAGTTGATAAGGTCAATCAGGAAAATATGAAATACTATTTAAACAATGCTGCCCCAGTCTTAATTTAAACATGTTTTTGTGCCCCACAATGTGAACATCCAGCAACAGAAACAGAAACAGAAACAGAAAGCAATCTTTGTAGAGCTGATTGAGTTGTAATTGTAAATTTATTTTAAGAACTTTTGTAATTTATGAACTAATTTGAGTCCCCGTTTCGGTTTTCGAAGTAGTCTCGTTAAGCCAAAGGCACCTTTACAGCCGTGTTAAGCGAATCCCATTTCACTAGAGATAGCCTCCATTTGCATAGTTGATAAAACAGTTTGGTGCTCGGGTAATTGGTCAGAATAAATGTGCAAATATTGTTGACTATGTTTTGATAATGATTATTAATAATTATACTACGGAATTTGTATATTTCAATAGTTGAATAAATGCAATTTTGTTAAGCAAACGAATCGATAGTCAATCAAAGAATAAATCAAATTAATAAAACAACAACAAACTCCAACAGCGTCTCACTGCTCACAACTGGACTAAGCCAACAGAGAGGGAACTTCATGCACGGGTGTGTCTTGTCATGGGGCAGGAGACGGCGCGTCTCCTGCCAGGGCACACAGCTGTGCTAGGCAAACATCAACAAGTTAGCCCAGGGCTTCTTAATTGGGTTAACGTTAACCATAGAGCGCCGCACGCAACATTGAAGCGCTCCGAATTCCTGGCCAATATTGATAGTTCTGGTAACTTTCTATTTTAATACAAAGGCACACGAGTGGGGCTAAATTGGGGCAACTGGGCCCCAGTGGAGCAGTAGACCACAGCTCGCATAGTTTACAATAAAATAAATGTATTTTATATCCGAGCCTCGCCCAAAAGGCAAACAGAGGCGGCTTGCCTAACTGCAAAAATATTGTAATGGCGAGCGAGTTACGCAAATGAAATGCAATCCTGGCCTGGCCTGGCTTAACAAACAACTTCAAGGACATCCGCGCACCGCTCACGTGCAGTCTGTGCACCGCCCTAACCTAGACTATAAATAACTGGCTGGCTAGCGGCGCTGCCTAGACAACCGCAGTGGTTGGGCAGGCCCTGAGCTGAGCCCGATAGCCGTGCCGTGCCTGGCACGGATCAGCGCGGCCCAATCGACGCGGCGCGACGCGACGGCTAACGCGACTTGGATGTCGAAGGTTTGGGTTCGCCACGGCGCTGTTTCAGTAGCGCGTCATTAGCTGAGCGCGGCGATACTTCCGCTTCTCCAGCTGCTAGCCAGGATGACAACCAGCGATGAGATGGGCACCTTCTGCCACGACCACATTCAGCATCCGCTGATGTGGTGCGACGACAAGAAGCGCCTGGTCGAGCGCAAGAATGCCGAGGAGAGCCTGCGGATGTGGCGTCGTCGCAAAGCCGAGGAAAACGCCCGCAAGGAAAAGGATAAACAGGAGGTAAAGTAACCCACAAAAGTGCAAATCCAATGCTGCAGAGCTCCATTTATCGTAATATCTGGGTTCGCTTCGAAAATCATAGCGTTATGACCAATGTGAAATCAAGCCCATTTAATTGATTCCAATTTGGATGGGATTGCTTTAGATAGTCAGTGAATATATAGAAATCTAAAATTGGGTCAATCAAATTCAGTTAAGTTTGTTTAATATATAGTAGATATACATATGAAAAAAAAAAAAACTAAGCCATTGATAGCATTAGAGGTAGAATCTCATAACTTTGATCATTTAAAGTGGAGATCCTTGTATATTTAACCAAAAGAAAAGAAGGCGTGGTAAATCGAAGATATGCCTAATCTTGCTTAACTTCATATATAATTTATAAATTTATAGTTTCAAGTTTTCACATTATAGCGAAGAATAATAAATATTTATTTTTATTATCCCTCAAATATTTTTGACATCAAATTTCTCTTTGAAATGAGATTCTTTACAATAGATACTAGACATTCTTATTAGATTATCTAAGCTAAGCTACTATTTTTAAGCAATAGACGAAACTTATTTCAAACATAAAAAGTGAATTCAAAAATTCAATTCAGAATCTAAAAGCCCCCCTAGATTATACAAACCCCTCTAGACTCAAACTACTTCACATTACCTAATAGGCACCACTTATCCCCACTTGACAGTTGCGAATATAAGCGAGAATTAGATGAATAAACAAAAATGTGTGAGAATCTCTTAGATCTATCCCATAAATAGATTTACCTGTTCTTTTTTAATAAATTTGAAAAATAAACTTTAGTAAATATTGTCTAATTAATGACAATTATGAAATGTAAAAACCCTCAAGCATTTGAGACTTGGAATTCTAGTGAACTCAAGAGAATTCCTGCAGATGGAGTAATGATTTATATACATATTTCGAAGTATGTACAAATTTCCATATAGGCTTTGGAAATAAAGTACCTGGAACAGTATCTCGATGAATAGGATGAATAAGAAGTTTTCAAGTGATAAGATACCATCACGGTCTCTTAATAGATCAGATTAGGACTTTATAGATTAAACAAGCCAGAAGCCATAGGAGATTGTTATACATTTATCAACATCAAATTTATTTGGCCTGTGTAGTCTACGCGTGAAAAATAAAAATACAAAGTATGCCCACCCACGTCAGCCGTCCCACTTGAGTCGAGTTCAAAGACCTACGGCAAGCGATTGTAATAACTTGGCCAGAATTTGGTTCAACAAACCATTTGACAAGTTTGACTTTGCCAATACGTAAGTAATCAAAGCAGGCAGCCAGGCAGAAGCAGCAGCAGGAGCAGGAGCAGCAGCAGGAGTGGAAGCAACATTGTCGGTCACTGAGCTTAACTGGCATCAGTTCGTCAGTTCGCCAGTTCGCCAGTTCGCGTGCTGCCGACTCGGAATGTGACTTAAATCCAGCGGAATTCAGTTGGCGAAAATAAAAATGGGTGAATGGAAAGCAAACCGCACCACCTTGCAACTATAACAACAACCTACAAACAATTGTGGGGGCTTGGGCATTGTCAGTTTCCGTAAACAAGCGGAAGCCCGGAGGCAGGGCTAGAGCGAGCCAGGCTCCTCCACTGTGCCGAATATAGGCTGCGAGAGAATCGATAACGGCATAAACCCATAAATGGACACCCACACACTGGCTGTTATCAACATCCCTCTCTATTTAGTTTTTTTTTTTTTTTGTTATTTGCAGTACTATGATTTGTTTCTGCAGCACTGCCCGTGGGGCAGGCCAGGTGGCGGGGCGCCCAACGTGGAGGTGCGACGCAAGGACATCACCGCAGTCGGACTGCACTCGACGCCCACAGTGGTAAGTCTGTCGCTGCAGTCGCTCGCTGCTTACGTAATGCGTATCCCATTTGCATGCCCGCCGCCCAGACGACCGCCCATCGCATCAACTCGCTGCAGCCTTGTCGCTACAACGACTACTTCACCATGCAGAAAAAGTGCCACAAGAACCCACTGGCCGTCTATCACCACCACCACCATCACCCGCCCGGGGCGGGCGGCCGGCTGAGTCACGCCCACTCGATTCATCATCTGCAGGAGAGCGGCCCTCGGAGCAGCACTGTGACCATCTGCGAGCGCGAGCTCCCGCTGAAGCCCGGCGTTAGCCTGGGCCACAATGCCAACGGTGAGAGTATTCACATCGAACTGAAAGAGCATCCCTCAATGTCGTTTCGCAATAAAGGGCATCTGGACATTGAGCTGCGCTACAAGCCCTCGCCGCCCTGCAAGGGCAAGCCGATGCTCGACAAGATTGTGGTCAACAGCGAGAGCGAGCATCCGCTCCAAGAAAAGCTGGCCAACCAGAAAAAGAAGCTCCAGGCGAAGCTGGAAAAGCCGGTGAGCGACAGCTACTGTCCACCCTTGAGCGATCTCATTAATCCATTCATTTGCCATCTCTCTCTTCCAGCCCTGCAAGGAGCCCTGGGGCAAGGCCGGGCCAGGGGGCAAGCCGTGGCGCAGTCCCAAGCAAGTAGGCAACACTTTCATGAAATCGCTGGTAAGCTCCACTGACAAGCTGGGGGAGTGCGCCTTTTTGAGGGAGATTCTATTGATTGTAGGGCTGGACAAATAAGGAAATGCTGAAGGAGCTAGACCAGGACAACCCCGTGACTCCGGCTGAGAAGAACACATTCCGCAAGTCCAGAGGCAACAAGCCACCCAAGCCGCAGCGCTGCTGCGAGCTATGCACCTGCAACTGCCCCGCCATCAACAGCTCCAATAGTCCACTGAAACCTTCCCGAAAGATCCCAGCGCCGCCTGCCTGCGGCCTGCGATCCCCGGCCAAGGAGTGCAAGCCCCACAAGCCTTGCCCCCAGCTGCCTCGAGGCCTCTGCGCGGGCAGCACCACCAACAGCACCTCGCTGGCCACGCCGGACCCCAGTGCGGAGAACGCAGGAGGCGGCGTGGAGCTGGTGCCACTGCTGGCGCGCCGGCGCGGACTACACCGGCCCATCAGCCTCTCCAGCACGGACGTGACCAAGCGGACGCCCTCCCATGATAGGTACGCACCACCCAAGCACAAGACAAAGTCCAACAAAGCGCAGAGCATCAGTAACATCATCAAAAACATTAGCCACATGAAGCGTCATTCCAAGAACCTCAACTGCAAGCTGCAGTGCTGCAGCTGCAGCTGCAGCTGCAACTGCAACTGCAACGGCAACTGCAAGTGCGACAAAGCCGAGCACCGAGCACCGGCCTGTTGCCTCAAGCGCCTCACCCTGCACATTCGTTAGGCAAGTCTCCCGACTGCCCCCAACTGTTGTCTCTGCTGCAGTCTTTGTTGTCTTTGTATTTGCATATGTAGCTGTCTCTCTCTCTCTTTCTCCGTCTGTCTCTGTCTCTGTCTCATTTTCTGACTTATCGATTCGATCCGTGTTTGCACCCGCATAACCTTCACTTCCGTTTCTGTTGGCATTACTCATTTGCTTGCTCTGCGAAAATCTCAAATCCGGGCTGGGCTGAGCTGAGCTGAACTGAACTGACCTGACCTCGCCAGGCTCATATTGACTATAATTTGCAAATGATTGCGTCATCCTTGTGTTTATAATGGTTTCTCTATCACTTCTTTTGGCTCATCCAGCAAGAAAATATCAATTGTAATACAAGTGAAAGTATAGCAACCAAAAGAGCAAACCCAAACTCACCAAACCTAACCGAACCACAAAACAACCCAATGATAATGCAAATCTTCTATGTATCCCCGTGCAAAAACGTTTGCAAAACCGAAACCGAAACCGAAACTGATATTGAAATCGAAATACTTTGATAACAAACCTATCGATCAATGCAACAATCGACAACATCAACGCATCAATGCGATGCCAACTGCGATCGACCAACATCCTTGCAGGATACAAACGGCCGCGGACATGCGCTACCTGCACGATCTGAATGTGCAAATATCGCAGAAGCGGCGCTCGGTCAGCGTCTCGAGGCAGAGAGAGCGCGACCTGTGCAATCAGCACTTCGACACATTCGAAACGTTCTGGGGACGGCCCGGCCACGGGGCGCCCGTTGCCGACAAGATAAACAAACTGAAGCTGGACAATTTGCTGTACGGCGTCCCAGAAACAGCAGCCAACTGAGGCACTCGATTCGCATTCGGCTCGTAGTTTGTTCGACGCAAATAGTTTGCTCTGAAATCAATCGATGTCCTTCCATTATCATTGGCGCCGTCCGTCAGTCAGCAGAAGTTTCGATGAAACGCTGTATTGAAAATGAAAATTTTGCCAACTTGCCAAGTTCGTAAGTTGACCAAAGTTTCGCCATAGTCAGTTAGGTCGGGCGGACACTCGGACAGGCGGACACAACAAATGGCATCGCCTGTCCCCGGGAATGGTCCATTGTGGCAGTTTTTAGAATTTAGTTAGATTTTATAACGAACCGGATATGTCGAGCATATATTTAATTCGATTATGTAAAAACTCTAATCACATACATGTTACAATATATGTACTTAGTAACAATACTGTGTAAATAAAATTCATATACGTGTATGTATGATAAATTCGCAATTTGTTTGAATATTAGTCATGTACAGTTGCTCTCAAACCAACCGTGCGGCCGTTACATCCACGCGTTTTATGGCAATCTAAGCTAAGCAGCGAACAGTGCTTCTACAACTGTTTAGCAGTCGACAGTATGCTTCAAACTTTGTAGTGTCATGCATGATTTATTGTGCTTGAACTGCAAAGTCTAGATAGTAAAACCAAAATAGATAGCAAAACCAAAGTAAGATACTTTTAATAAATGCATTTGCTGGTTTACTATTTATTTCAATTCAATTACTTCGATACTTATTTCATTATTATTTTAATATTATTTATAATTTAAAAATAAAAATAAATAAATGGCTTCTAATGTAGTGATTTTAATAGATTAATATGTTTACATTTATACTATTTTCTTAATAAATTTTTTCTCTTAATTTTAATAAAGTCTATTTATAATAATTTAAAAATATCTTCATTTCGAGTTAACTGACAAAATATTCCTTATAAACTTGATTAACTTTTATATAAGGGATTTGAAAGAAAAAGAGATAGGCGAAGCCTGTATGGGAGTGCCAGATGCCCAATGCAAAAATGATTTTCTTAGATAATATTTACATCTGAAATTCGATTTTTATAGCTTTGAGTCACACAGTCTATGATAATCATGAAGCTATAATGCAGCATAGAGAGGCAAAGGGAAGGACATCGTCTTTTCATATTTATTTATCTATAAACTGACAGTTTCAATGATTTCAGCTGCCAGACACAAAATTGTTTTTCATCAACTTATTCCGTAAGTATATCTAAATAAATTAAGGGAAGCACACTAAATTGATTTCAAAAATAAATACTTATTAATACCTTTAATAAACTTTAGCTCTCCGTTTATAGAGCATACATAAAGTGCATAGGCCCGACACGCCGCTAAAGTCATACTATCGTCAAATACGTGATCAATGAAGATGCCAACACACACTGAAACTTCAAGGTGAGCCAAGTGGGCGGTGCGGTGAAATATGCAGGTGCGACAGAAGCCCGCCAGGAGTTGCTGCGTGCCCTGACAATGCGAAAGATTAGCAGTCAGATAAATGTGTGGGGCTTTGGCATACAAAAGCATTTGTGAATTTACTCGATTATCGATATGCTTATGCATATTTGTATGCTTGCTCACGAAGTAAAGCGAGCATATTGGTTGGTTAGAGTTTAGAGCTTAATTGTGTTGTGCGAAATAGAAGATAGAAGAATAAAAGAATCAATTTGAAATGCTTAAAATGGTAAATCCATTTCACAGATATATATTTTATTTATTTGTTTATTTTATTACAATAAAAAGTAATAAGATTTAAGATTTGCTAAGATTCTTTCTTACTTTGGTCTCATTATTAATTTGTTTATTACATATCAATATTTTTCTTTTATAAGCAATATAAACTTTTTACTAATAATGTTTGTTTACCCGAGTAAACTAATTTTTTATTATCAAGCTAAGCCGAGCTTAAAAACAAGGCTACTTTATTTGTCATAGTCTTTGGCGTATTAGGCGAATGATTAATGTTTTTCTGATATACAATAGTAGTATATACATACATATACAAACACACATACACATATTATTATCAAGATTAAAACAAAATTCTCCTAAGCAGCGCAGCAAGTTTTGAAATGAAGATTGTCTGTGTGTGTTAACAGACACTCACATGAGCTCAATTGAAGTCCTCACGCTCTGCCTCTCTCTCTCTCTCTTTCTCTGCTTGCCTGTCTGCCTCTCTCTCTTAAGTCGGACAGAGTTTAAAGTGAAGACCCAGCTGCTGCTGAGCCAAATACATCCAAAGTGGGCAAACAGCCCTTACAAATGCCAGGTCACGTTTTGGCCATTTATCACTTTTATTTGAGCTGTTGTATTAGATACTCAGATAATATTATATACATACATATGTATATACATATATGTGCATACACACATGTCTGCATGCATGTATTGTAACACACAAATAAAAATGTGTGTTTCGAAATTTTAAATCATATACATATGTACATGTGTGTGCGTGTGTGTGTGTGCATGCAAATGTATGACCGTTATAAACATGAAAACACTTTCAAGTATATTAATGTCATTTAACATTTAGGCTCGCTTCAAAATTATCGCCTTTCTTATCAAATCCGATGGTGGCCCACAGTTATTTAGAAATTGTTGAATGAAAGTTATTGTTAATATAAAAATTGTTAATAGAAAATTATAATTATGAATAGTAAATGTAGACTTAATAGGAAAAAGTTATAAATATTAACAGATACCTTACTCATTTCAAAATATTGAAAGCTTCAGCTAAACATTACAATCTACGTCTCCATGATACCTCTGAACATTTTCAGTTATACAATATATCATCTGTTAAATCAACTCTATAGCTGACCACCTTCTGCCCTTCTCACACTTATGCGTCTCTCTTTGGCAACAATCAATAGCACGATGACAATAGAAACAAAATAGATTAGTTTGACATCTAAGTACTTATTTACCAAATCCATTTGACTTGTATTCTATTTATTAGAATATAAAATAATATATATGGAATACATTGGAACTGCCAAACATTTCTACTTGCTTTCATTTCAGTTTATTTTACTCTAGTCAATATAGATATATACATTTATATATGTAAATTATTTATTAAACGAAATCAAAGATTTTTATTAATATAAATATTAATAAGAGAACTCCATTTGTCATTTGACTTATGTGTTATATATAGAATTTATTTGAATTATTGGACATGGATTTTATATTCAAAAAGTCGTACAAGAAATTATAATAGCAAAGTATAATTTTATTTCCTTGACTATAATAAATATTTGTATATACATATGTAAAAGGACATTTCTTACGATATATAAGTAAACAAATATAAGCTCTGATTCCGACACCCGGGAAGTGGGGTCAATAAAGTTTGAAGATGCTGAGTAAATACACTTTTAGTTTTCTTTTCATTTTTTCACTCAGATGCATGACAGACTCAATAAACTATTGCAGGTGGAACAACTGATACTGAAAGTTTAAAGTTACGAAACTTGCGCTCTCAAAACTTGCATCGATTCACTTAAAAGTCGGGCATGACCGACTAACTCAGACTTATTCTGAGATCAAATATTTATTTAAAATTGTATTTACTACTAGTAAATATTTCAGATATTTTCTTGACCAAAAACTCTAATTGCTGATAAGCCTTGGCTAGAGGCAGAGACTGCGTCAGCTAATCGTAAATTAAATGCTGGCCTGACTCCGACTGAATGCTGCGTGAGATCTCGGTTAGTAAATGTTGCTGCAATGCCTAATTAGAGCTGGGGCATAATTAACATGTGTGCCCCCAGCCTGGCTTGGAATATGATGCGCAAATGTCGCGGCGGCGCCACTAGCTATTTGAATGGTTGGCTAAAAATAGGAGGGGAGCGAATTAGCCATTTGCAGGTAGCTATAATTGGGTATCCGGCTAGAGTTTCGGTAAGCAGCAAAAGTCGTTGTTGGTGCTTCAGCCAGTTTTAGTTTGGTTCCAATTGTCAGAGCTGGCTGGGATTCTGGCCTTTAATTGGGCTCATTGCAGGCATCGAGCGTCAGCTGAAACTGCCATTTAATTGGCAGCAAAAAGTGCCGACTCAGCCCAGGTACAGCGTCGAAATTATTTGCTAATATTAGCTTCGTGGCACGCAAAAGGCCCTCAGGAGGGCTCCAGCCGATGGCCGAGGGTAAACAACTGTGCGAGGCTTTTCGGGGAATTTGTGGATGGCCGTGCAGCACGGCCCGGCTGCTTTTTGTCAACCAAACGCAAACTCTGCACGCAGATAACGTCCCAAGCAGCCAGCGAAGTCTCAAAGCAAGTCTCATGCCACAGCCCAGAGCACAGAGTACAGCATTGTTTGCCTTTGCGTCGTTCAATTTGAGCAATTTGTCTACGGCACATTCTTTGGCCGAGCTCGCATTTCTGGCCGCCTGCCTTTGACATGGGGCTAGTGCAAATATTTCCCGAATTTTCCCAACCCATTGCTAATGGGTACGAATTAAGTATGCGAGCGAAGCATTTGGCCGGACATATTTGTCTGCCCGGCTCCGAATATCTTAGTGCGGCAGTAGTGATTCTCAAATTCCTCTCATCAGCTTCCGGCAAATATTGCCTGGACCAACCCGAAAAAAAAAGATTGACTTAGCTCCAACATATTTCGGTTATGGACACGCAAATATAAATAGAAAAGTATTGCAAACAAAGCCCACGGCCCTAATCTGTTTTTCTATTTAAATACACAAAGATAAATATTACTTACCGATTGATTCAATGACTGTATAATAGATGTTGCCTGCTTTTAGGGTTCACATTTAAGAAGGCAAACGTGTGCCCCGATTGAACATTGCATATTAGCTCTAATATGCTGACATACAGGCCACTCTCCCTATATAAGTTTTAGAGCTATACAGGGTGTGATTTATTGGGTAAATAATCACAAGAATCAAAATTAAAAGTAAGAACTTAAGAATTCCCATAGTTTTACTGGTTGCCGTACAACAATCTGCATATGCAACTCTCTGAAATATATTACGTATCTACATAGTCTCAGAAAAGAAATTTCCTAGTTGTGATACATTCAAATGAATTCATCACTGAAAGCATTTTCCTAACTGTAACCAAAATAGCGAATTCATAATAAGCTTACCAGAAATCGACCTTTTAAGTGGAATGTAATGAAACTGTTTAAGCATTGTTTTATTGAAACTGTTTAAGCATTCCAGTTCTCGGATCCGTCATTAAAACGGAATTAGGACAGAGAAACAAATGGACGGTGGTTAAGAGCAATTCACACTTTTTATTTGATGATTACTCTAGCTGTTTTGCAAGTCTCAACGCTTTCGCACGTTTGCATTTTACTGCTAATTTAGTATTCCGGTTAAAGTTGATCTGTATACGAGAGAAAGACCATTGTATTGTCCTGGCGAAGATGAAACACCCTAACCGATGTAAATCTGCTTTGGACTAGAGCTGTCCGGACTCAGAATTTCTGTGCTGAAATTATAAATCAAGGGAAGTAATAAATATATTTCGATTGTATTTCGCGTTGTAAGGATTCAAGTTTGATGTACAGATTCTCTACTTTATAGTTTTAATAGAATAAAACAAAATAATATAATATTATAAAAGATCTTTCACAGAGAGCACAGTAAATTCCGCAGTTTTATAGTTTAGGTCATGGTCGAATATAAACCTAAAAATTCTGTAACGATGATTTGACAATTTAAAACATAATAAACCCTTGACGAAATTGAACGTCTTTTAAACCAATCTCGTGGCCGTGAAATTGAGTTTACTTGTTAAAAAAGTCTTTACGTGCTCAACGAAAATTCGAAAGATCGAAAGTATTTTCCAGTCTGTCTATCAATAGCTATTGGATCTCTAACACCCGCTCAATTGTGAAAATTATTGTACAAGATATGCCGAATGAAATTTTAATAATTTCATAAAAGCTTTCAGCATCCAGAAGCCGATGGAACCTGCTTCTCCAAGACACCTGGCCACATGAGCAGCCTGGCTGATGAGGCCTTCTTACCAGCACATCAAAGGTTGATATTATGAGTCAGTTGATATTATTTATTTATCCGAAACACTTGGCTGACTCAAGCATGCGGTCTGTGGTCCAAGCAACATGGGGCTGACTGCTGTGGATTACCCTTTTTGCGGTAACATTTAATTCCCCACAGCGAGTGCTGCTGCAATTGAGACGTTAAGCAGACACACACACACACACACACACACACACACCGTGTGGGTGTCAAGTCATCTGTATTAAATATTTATGCGAGTTTTGCCCTTAAAGAACGAAACATTTTGCGCTTTTGCTTCAATGTGTTGAACAACATGTGTTTTCATGTCCTTAAGCTGAGTCGGTAACAAAATAATGTTGCTCATGCCGAGTTTTACGTCAATGACAGACAGAGCTCCCCTCCCCCTCTCCGTCCCCCTCCCCCTCCCCCTCCGCCAACTGCCTCTGACTGCTCTTCACCCTCTGGCTTTACACTGTGCGGTGTCCTTCGCCCGGACCCGAACACACACTCACACACAGACATCAATGTAGCTTGTACGTCCCAAGGTTCCTGTTCTGCAGCATACACTAACACTGAAATGGTAAGTTACACTTGGCCCCATTTACTCTCTATATACCATGAGCACACATATACACAGGCATACTTATATATACAAAATATACATCAAGTTTTGAATGCGTGTAAAGGCGCTCTTTCGGGACCGCCTTCTTTGTTACTTTCACGTGCATTTGTAAATATAAAATGCAATTTGTGCGCCGCAAGTTGCGCTGACATTTAGCTTTCGTTTGAGTTTTTTTTCGTTTTTCGAGAGAGGACGCCGCGGCGTATCCTTTCTTTCGGCTAGGACTGGAAATTTAGTTTGTGGCGCTTGCATCCGACTAAATGTACACGTAAATGTCAATATTCACTGACAGAGAGAGAAGACAGAGGAAGAGGGAGAAGGTGAGGGAGAGCGAGTGCCGTGGTCTCTTGGTCTATTGATTTACCAGCAGCAGCAGCAGCAGCAGCAGCTCTCTTGACACACACATTTGCGGTTGGCACCGCCTCGGTGCTAAGTAGAGAGCATTCCTTTTCCTTCTCAGTTTTGGTTTCTGCCAAATGCTCAAATGCTGGTCGGCCAGATGCTGAGCTTGCATTTTGCATGGCCGAAACTTTTGCTTTCGCAGAAAAAATATTAATTATTTCCGAAATGGCCCAGGCCGAGCGACCCAACTGAGGGCGCCGCTGGTAACTTGGCTTATTGGCGGGTCAGTTATGCGAATGTTAATTTGCGTGAAAATCTTGCCCCTAAAGCAAAGCAAACTTGATTAACAATGGAAACTTTTCGACAGCCAGCCAAGTTCAAGACAAGTCGTCCGATTGTTTGCAGCCAGCCGCCTAACGCCCATCGCCCTCCATCCAGCCCCTCCAAAAGTCCTACAGCCCGACGACTTTCAACTATGCGAGAAGTTTCCGCTTTGTGCCAAATTAATTAATGGAAAATTATGGCGCACAAATTGGCATCAGTTATGAAACAATTATCACCTATGCATACAATCTCTAAGTAGTCTATATGGCTTGGCTTTCGCTAGAATTCAACAGAGTAATATAATGGAATAGGTCGTTCTAAGAAAATGATTTACGCGGAGGACTGTGTGAATGTGGGAAATATCAGTTGCATAGATTTTTTTATAATGCCCGAAAATAGAGTGAAACTATTTCCTCAATAGCTTGATTCCTTAAGCTTTGCAATGGGATAAGAGCTGCAAAGCCATCGATAGTTTTAATCACCATCGATAGTTTTACTAACAATCGTTTTATCGATCGACCTAATATTACCCACTGTGATCAGCAATTGATCTAAATGATCAGAAAATGTTTATTTAACTTATCTAAACTCTTTCAATAAAATTAATAATGAAATGAAACACAAATATGTTGCTATAAAATTGAATACTAATTAATCATATTTTTATAATGTATTAAAAAATAATTGGAATATTTTTTGTAAAGAAAAAGTAAAATATCCTTCATTTAAAATTAGTGATAAAATTTTAAAATTTGTTAAAATAATTGCAAGCAGAAAAAAATAAGTATTAATTATTCTCCCAAGTATTTCGCCTAAGTATGTGTTTACTCTGAGTATTTCTTCTAAGTATTTCCCCTAAGTGTTTCCTCAAAATAATTCCTCTACGTATTTCCTCTAAGTATTTCTTTCAAGTCTTTAATGCCTTTCTGAACGATCACCCACCTCACTTCACTTTGCACGGCACGACCAACCTCACCAAGCCTGGACTACTGACACTAACCAGACACTGGTTAGTGCTACTGACTAGGACTTTATATAGGGCGACTTTCACTGTGCAATTAACTGTTGCTCAAGTCTTCAGTCCGGAGTCAGGTAGGGATCATTTCGATCGAACTTTAACCGTTGAAGCTCTCTAGCTGCGTTTTACTAGACAACGTATATGATCTTCTGTAGCTCTTGTTCGTCCTTTACTTTTGTTAGTCAGACAGGCATACGCATAGTTTAATCTGATTACCTCAAAGCGCTACTCAAGACTAGATGTTCATATGCTATATATATATATATATATATATATATATATATATATATATATTATTTATAATTATCGGCTGGCATAGACATCAATTTATTCTGCTCTATAGTTTTCTCTTATCCATCAAATTATCTAATGTTGCAAATTTTTCATTTAGACTTTGATGAATTTTATATAATCTCGAACTTTGTAATATTTTCAGCTAATTGTGAATACATATTTTTCAAAAATGAATATTCAAAAGCATATGTAGATTATATAAAATTCCGTTAACAGAGCACGTGCAAGCAAAGTTGAGCAACGCAAAGCATTTATCCTATGCGTGTGCATAAATTCTACGTGAATATATGTACGGGCATTCTAGCATATTGTAGGAATCACAATTGTTATTAGTGTGTGTGGGCCCCTAGCAGTGCGGTAGTGCGGTAGAGCAGATTTCCCTCAAGTTGGAATTACACACGCAATGCTTTTCCTACTGATGTTAGGTTTTTGTTTCTCTAAGCTTTTATTTTGTTGTGAATTTATAAATACAGAGTTCGGGAGATGCTCTAGTCGGGCATTCCAACTAGAGCTCAAGCTTGTCTAAGGCTTGGCACTGATTTCCTTTAAACAGTAATATTAAAGTGAATAATGCAGCTTAATATGTAATGTGTTCAAAGCTGAGTGAAGATATAGCTAGACTAAGCAGCTGCAAAGCTGTAGTAGCTCACGCTGCACTGCAGAGGAGAGATATGCAAAGCATTAAACAAAGAATCTATGCAAGCCCTACTCTGAGGTTTAATAGCTGCAATTTATTTGTGCCAAATATCAAATTGCAATTGGCTTTTGACTCTAAGCTCGTAATTTTTTTGGCACTTGAGAAATGCAGGCTCATAGCTAAAGCGGATTGCGCTGGGGTCCGGGATGAGACATCTGAATGCTTATGCAAATAGGTGGCTATATTTGCATTTGCATTTGCCGAGCATTAGAGTAACATATTGCAGGTACGCAGATGATGTCGAAGCCATTCGAGTCAATGCCTGCGACTGCATATTGCACGTTTCAGATGCTCGCAAAGAATGCAAGAGTCGACGACACATGCATTGCCGCGGGAGCGAGGACGAAGGCGCCGCCTGGAGGCGGAGCAGCACTTTAAGCGCTAAATAAACATGAATCTGTGACACGAAATGAGCTCACCTTCCTGTCTGAGCTCCCAGCAACCTCGCCGTAGCTGTCGCAGTCGCAGTCGCAGTCGCTGTCACAGTCGCCCTCGCCGTAGTCCCTCGCCGCCTGTTTGCTTTTGTGCGGCATTTGTGGCACGCCGAGCCTCACATTACCTTTTGTGCGCCGGCAACACATAAACGAGGACGCGCGTGTACAGGAAGTGCATTAAAAGCGCAAGGCTTCAAGTGCGGCTGGCAGTGTGCGCGATGCCGTGCGGACTTGCACATGCCACTGCATACCTCTTGCTAAGCTCGCCAAGATTACAATGCGCTCAGCTTGCTCAGCTGCTCAACTGCTCTCGTGACGTCTGCCTACCCAGCTCTGCCCAGCCTGCCCAGCGTGCAGTGGGTAATCAAGCTTCGCTCGTACAGACATTAGATTTTGCGTGAGCATTTGTAACTGCTGTTCTGGTCTAAGATCTAAGAGTAATATACCGTTACATACTATTAACTATTATGGTAAGTTTAATACAATAGTACAAGCACCACGATACTTGGCTACAACTGCGGCCCGCGGCCTCATCCCTCCACTCGGGCCCCAGAACCGCCTCGAGCTTTACATTGAAGGTGTTTTCATGGCAATTTTCACTATTGAGAGCGCGCTAAAATGCACGCTCCTACAACTTAAGAACACTATAAATTAGCTCAGCGAGCGGCCTCTTTATTAAGCAAAGCGTGATTACGAAATCACCCAAATCCATAAGAAATTCAAGTTAAGTGAGTCTAAATTCATTAGATTTCTATTCTATTTATTATACATTGACTAATTAATGAACTCTACATTATTCATGAGTCATAAGTCTATATTCTAAGATTGATAAATTAACTCGGAAAAAATTCTCTATTTATTAAGAAGCATATTATTATACAATCAGTCATTTAAAGACTCTACAACACTCATTTGATCATTCATGAGTCATACATTTCATGAGTCTAAATTGATTTGATTTCGTTTCGTAGCTCATCCTTCATCTGGTTTCATCTGTAATTCTTTATATGCCATCTACTCTTTCTTTCCCCACTCCCCAAATCCCTAACTCCCTAATTGTCATTCAGCTTATTATCATAACTCATCAATTCACTCTACTCTAACACTTGTTTTCGACTCAAACCCACCAACACAGTCGTCAGAGCAGTGTTTAAAGCTCTGCAAAATGTGAAACAACTCGAGATAACAATCAATCATATAAATAAAAAAAAAGAACATGACATTTAATGTGTATATTCATAGGCAATTTCCCTTAAGGCCGACGACGAATGAGATAGTAAATAAATATTCTTGTCACAGTCGAATTAAACTACATTAAGAACAGGCTCTAGGGGATTCCCGTTATCGAGTGTGAAATAATATTTAATGCACTTGACATTTCTCTTGGTCAAATTGCATACGAATCAGCTCAATACGCAAGGGCATACATATGCACAGATTATGGACATAATGCCGTAGTTATATAATTATTGTTAAATCAGAACTTTAAGCTTTTTATAGAGTAAATGCTGTAAGCTGTACAGGCAACTATTCAGTCAGGGCTTCCTCTGATATTGGGACACATAGATAGCAGTTGATTATCCGACTACCTTGAGATCCAGTTTAACAATCTCTTTATCCTTTATTAGATTAGCTGCTGAAAGGGAGCAAAAGGAGGAGCGACTCCAACTTTAAAAGTCAGTCTTACATGATTATGATTAAATAAAGTGATTCAATGACTCACGGTTTCAGAGAATCATTAATCTCTCTCTCTCTCTCTGTCTCTCTATGCAGTTGTGTATCATCAGTGCAAACATTCAGCAGAAAGTCTTAACTGTTGGTTAAACAAAAGCTCCGGCTGATGAGAATCACAGTTAGTTAAGTCCTCTCTTGCATGGCAAACATTTGCTCGCACTAAAGTTCACTTCATTACAACTAAAATTTGCCATAAAATTGGTCGAGTGATGTATGCACATAGCTGTACCGAATTGAGATTATAAAAAATTAAAAAAACTATTATGAAAGTGCGCAGCATCCAGCGACGAGATGAATGCAGGCAGCCGCAGAACTTTAATTTGACGGCGTTTCACATAAATTCATAAAATTACTTGGCCCAGTTCCAGCGACAGAAATTGGCAAAAAGCAGAGCAATGGGAGCGAGTGCTGCTAAGCTTGGGTATATGCCTTCCGAAGTCTGCGGACGGACTTTACTCTAATTCGTGATTTATTACAAATTTACCTAGCTATAAATTATATTCCAATAAATTATCTCAGCATTGCAGTGCGTAGCTTGGACACTATATACGTATGTATGTACGTATATTCATGCGTATGAAATACTGTACGGTATTCAGGGTACCGCAATCGACTACGGCTCTATTCAGATATTTGCCAAAACATACACCCCGCCGCACCTGTGCAAACAGTCGCAGCTAGAGTAATATACATATATCACATGCCGAGTCCTCCGCACGGATTCATATTCGAGGCGGTGAAGCGGGGAGGCGGGGAGGCGACGGGTTCCTCCTTCCCGTGGCAAATGTTCTGCAATTAACTATGCCATTATACGACGAGCAGGCCGACATATACAATTCATGACAAATTGCATTAGCGACGCTGGCGAGGCGGTGCCCAAGGAAGTGGGCCAAACAGCTGTCTGTCCGGGCCGTTTCCATTTTGCTCTAAGTTGGCTGTGACGTCACTTCCTCGTGTTGCACACACTCCTTGACTCGCCAGCGAATTGACCTTCAAAGCATTTTCACACAAAGCGACCAAAAAACTTTTATCTGCATACGTACATATATATGTATGTATGTATATACAATGTAAACAGAGTATATTAGCTTTCGGAAATGCTTGTTCGCTGCAAATTTAAACTTTAAAATAAAACAGAAAATAAATGATAGTGAATAATGTTTAATGTTGTTTAATAAGTACTCCAAGTTGTCAAACATAGAGTCGGAATACCTCAAAAGTTTTTGTCGAAAGAGTTATTTACTGTTTGCATAAAGTACACCAAACGAAGATTAATAATTGAGACAATTTTTACCCCGAGAGATTACTGGTGACGCGGTATAAGTCAAAATTATATTTAATGTCAATTTGATGATATTAAATAAACGGATGAATAGGGCTAATTCGACTCAGCTCTCCTTCTGCCTGTAAATACATTTTCATAAAGACACTACAACCAGATTTCCTATTTACCCGAAATGCTGAATGCAAAATTGTTGGGATTCTCATTCTTAACCCAATCTTTGAATTTTCTAAAATTCTTTTAATATTCGCTTACCATTCTCCGAGCATTAATTGTCAGCATCTCTAGGTGATTGTGTTCAGCCTCCTCTAGAAACGTCTGTCCATTTAGGCGATACTTGAACGAGCATTGCGCAGTCAGTGATACCCGTTTGACATTTTGTAACTTGCTTATTGTATGTATGTGTAAATATGTAGATACGTATACATATATGTGTACGTTTGTAGATATGTAAAGTCGACTTTTTTCGCAATATGCTTTTTTGCACAGCGCTTGCCACATTAACGTCAACAGCTGAATTTTTGTGCTCTCATTTCTTAGTTGCTTTTGTATACCCCGCGTGGCAGGCAGACTGTGGTTTATGAGTTCCACAAAGCTGAGGAAGTGCACACAAAAATACAAACATATGTGATATAGGGATAGCAAATTTCTAGTCTGTGGATGTATGTAGAAACATAGATATTCTTTTATAATCGTATTCTTTTATTTTTGCATGCCTGAGAACCGTTTGCATTTGGCGTTTATATACATATATCAGTTACAGGGTATCTTATCCAGGGTATCTTGAAGGCCACCCCGATCTGTTGTGCCCGACCTGACAAAGTATTTGCCATTTTGCGCATTAAGCATCAGCATGTGATCTAGGTGCACCAGACACACTTTTATGTGTCCTGATGACGATGATGATGATGTTGACGATGATGATGACGATGATACGAGTCTTTGTAGGGGCAACATATGTTTGGGAACTAACAAACTCATCAAGGCAACGACAGCTACACAGAGTGTAGTGGTGCGGGGGCAGGGCACTCGTTCAAGCCTTTGAGTAGGCGAAAGAGCGCTACCGGCGAGCTGTGACCTTATTCGCAGCTGCAGACTTTACTTTACTTTGCTTTCAGCTGGAATTCAACAGTTCAACAATGAGATGCATCAATTTATCAGTTTCAAGCTGCGAATTTGATACCTTGATTGTACAAATAAGCAGGTGGAACTAGATTAAGCTGTTTACATTAGTCAAATATATGTTAGGACTTATCTTAGGAAATTATTCAAAATATTTCAAGTTTTGACTTGATTTTCAGATTGTCGTCTCTGAGATGGAAAATTCATCCCAGGGAAGATGGAAATATATATTCTCATAACTAAGTCTTTCAATGCTCGTCCATTCCATAGAGTGGATATATTCGCCACTTCGGAGATTCTTATTCACTAAATGCAATTTTTTTAAATCACATATTAGTGTTAATCCCATGGAGTATGATATACACAAGTCTTTATGCACAGCCTTCCGTCTGTTAGGCTTAATTAACTAAATTACCCTTCTATTTTATAGAATCTCACCGAAATATAAATCTTGAATACCCCACGCAGGCTGTGTTTGATAATTACCGTTAAGAATGCTTCAAGCACGTCGCAATTGTTGCGCGAGGTGGGCGGAATGTCGCGACGCCTTCCGATTAAATTATTAATGTCGCATGTGGCGTGGTCTCCTGCGGTCTCAAGTGGCTATATATCAGTAAACTCCCGAGGCGTAATTAGTAACACTTGCCTGCCCAATGTCACGCACACACACACACACACGAACACACAAACACGCTCACACGCATTGAACTCATTTATTTACGGATAGCACAACTGCAAGTAATTACTTATCGCATAAGGCGCCTAGGTACAACAAGACAAATTGACAATAAAAATTAATTTTAAAACATTTACTCGCAATTATCGCAATTGCGTGGGTTACCCAGATTTGACCCAGCTTCACGCATTGTTATGTCCATGTTATTCAGATGCTTGCCATGTCGTGACCTTTAAATGGGCAATTGGATAAATGGGTAAATAGGTAAAGGAAGGCAGGCACAGCAGATTTCCCAACCTCGTAAAATGTTTACACATAAATCTTCTAGAACAGGACGATTAATTGCTGTTTTCTTTTCTCAAAGTGCCCAATAAGGTTTGATAGCTACACAAATTAGATACTTCGGCTTGGCTATAGGTTCATTGTATCTAAGAACCGGATGAACTGGGATATCATAATTACTTGTAGGTTTATTTCTTGTCTGTCTCTGCTCTGAAATAATTGTCAAGGTATGAAGATGAAGCACAAATAATTATGACTTATGGATAAACTTTTCAATTTATTTTGAAATAATACAAATTATTGTAGGCTCATTCACAGATTGTTAAGTGTATATATGTATGTTGGGTATATCTATCCCGAGAGAACCAAATTTTGAACAGTTTTAGAGCCCGAAAGAAATTGTCGAAATTTTTTTTATTTTAAACATGGTTTGAGGTTATGTTAAATTGAAGCGTCAGCCTCATGGGGTCCTTAATCTCGTAAGATTAAATAAGCATAGTATCGTACACATCCTTTTTGAGCTTTATTTTAAAGTCCAAATTGTCTCATATATTCAATGGATCAAGATTGAGTTCCTCATAAAATATACCTTTAAGTTATTTATATAATTACTATATGGTAGACCGAAAAAAATATTTCATATAAAGAAAAATATAAATGATAATAAATACTCAATAGACCTGATCTTATTGAACGAGAGACTCAGCTTTTCAGCTAGACAGAACGACAAATTGCTTCAGTAATATTTAACTTACCCTCCTAAAGTGTAAGCTTTAAAGCACAATAAGAGCGTGAGTCAATTGATGAGTGCTCAGCAAGCTGTATTCCCCTTATAGTCAAGAAGGCATCAATTCTATTCATAAAATCTCCCTTTAAATCATGAACTTTAATATTATTTTAAAGTCGATTCGACCTCATTCTTCATACAATAATGTAATGTATGCGGTATTAAGCACACACACAAGCAGCTCGTGATATTTAAAAGCCACAAGTTGGTTAAACCTTTGCATTGAGTTTTCTATTACGACTATTCACGCTGGAGTTGAGCCAATCAATCAAGGTCGTATTAGCAGCTCTCCAACGAATCGCTAACGAATTTTCCTGGTATCAATCAAAGTCACCGAAATGCAATGAGAGCTGACCCAAGACAAGCGACAGAGGTAGAGACAGAGAGAGTGAGAGAGAGAGAGAGAGAGAGAGAGAGACAGATAGGGAAATAGCGCGATTAAATTGGTTTCACTTGTTATTGGTGTTAGGGGGAGATGCACAAAAACGTTGCAAATTAAATGCATGACAAACAACACGGTCAAACCAAAACAAGTAAAACGCCCTAGTCGGGACTGAACGACTAAGAGACACCTCTTTCTAAAAAAAATAATCAAAGTTTGTCTTCGGCACTTCCCTTCCCGCATTGTTCTATTGACTGTTCCAGCAGCAATCGATAGAATTCCCCGTTATAGACCTTGACATAAAGGGGACATTCTTAATGCATGAAAATAGGTACGCTAAGAGCTAGTGGTTTTTCCAATCGATCATACTTTTCTAATAATTTCAGCATTATTAAACTGATGTCAAATTTTAAGTCTGATCTACATATGCTCCTTATGCTCTTAGAGCCTGAAATTCTTTCGTAATAGATCAGGGAAAGGAAAATAGAATTGCAGTTCTATCACAATGTAAGATCACACATCGGTAACAAAATTATATAATCTTAATAATTCTATTTCAATTGAATAATCATCTTCCAATTGCTCAATCAACTTGGATGAACTTAACTTATTATGTTAAAGAGGAATTCCTTATAATACTAAAAATGTATCTATCTGACAAATGAATTGAATTCAATGATTCTGCACGTGAGAACTATAATATAGTACCCTCAAAGTGGATGTACCCATCTCTGGATGGTACAATTGCATCCCTCGATGGTTACGGGGTAGCAAACAGACAGCAGCAAAGCAAATACAAACACGTTGCAGAAAAAAGCCACGAAGGCGACACACAATTTGCATTAGGAAAACGCCAACTGGTTAGCCCCGGACTTTGTTTGGTCCGTGCTCGGTCCAGGCAACACGACAAAGTATGCTGACCCTGCGGCCTTTACACCTGCCCATGGGGCCCCAACGCAGCGGTGGCCGCATTTGTCTCTCTGCCATTGAATTGGGAGCGAGAGAGCAGTGCATTCAGTATCCAGAAATGAATTTACAATATGCATAAATCTCAATGTATTTAAAGGAATGGAGCATAGAAAGCGGGCTCATTTCACGGCTCCCCCGTGTGTATCAGTGTCGATAAATGACAATTAGTCTGGGGCATTTAATTTATACGTGAGTGAAAGCTAAAACATGTAAAAATATTCAATTGCTAAGCCCAAAAATCAATAAACTAATGGGCCAAGCGCTTCCAGCTAAACGCAGCTGACAGACGAGCAGAAGAAGAAGCGGTAGCAGCAGCATTTGCACTGAAAAAGTGCCGAATGCACCGCCCACCATGACACGCCCATTCACGCCCAACACCTGCCTAATGACGATGAGCTGATAATGGCATTCATGTTACCTGCGGTTCACTGCGTTTGCATTCGCTGCAAAAGAACTAGAGAGAGAGAGAGAGAGTGAGTGAGAGAGAGAGAGAGAGAGAGAGAGAGAGAGAGAAAGAAATAGAGGCGGATGTTGCTGTTGCTGTGACCGTTGCTGTTGCTGGCAATGCAGCTATTGCTACTCCTGCTCCTGCTCCCTGCTCCTCCTGCTAGCTAGTAATGCCTTTGCAGCAACATTTGCGCAGGTATTTGTGCATCGAAAATGTAAAATTCCGCTGTGGGATGCGAGGCTCGCAATTGAAATTTAGCATTTGACCTCTTCACTTAAATTCAACGGCAGTCAAGGCTTTGCTAGCGCTCTTTCACAGTTCGCATACCCTAACAAAGAATGGAATCGGATAGAAGGATCCAGTAAATGAACTTAATATTCCCCAAAGTTTTACTGATTGAAATTTATGAGTAGAGTAGAAAAACTTCTTAACTGCCTTCATCAATGATTTGCATAGAAAAGGCTAAGATATCTTTTGCTGGAATATATTTAATTGCTATGAGCTTTGCCAATATGAAGAGAGTTATGCAACAGCAACCAAACGCTTCTTCGAATCTGGTTTAAAGTTTATGACTGGAAGTCCATGTGTAATTTCGATATTAGATAGAGGACTTCGAGTAGATGAACTGAACTGTATATAAATAATCAAATGAATAAAATTACAGCTTACAATATTTCCCGATTCCCCAAGCGAACCGAGAAATTTTTGGTTAAATCAAGCTCGAAATATAGAGCTTAAACTAGACATGGATCATTGAAAAGTCCAACCCAAAAGGTGATATTATCAATCCGAGGTGGAATTCGAATTCAATACTTTGAATGCTTTAATTATACATCATGATCTGTCGATTGATCTGTTGATTGATCAAACGGTGCTGCCAACTACCAGAGATGGGACAGAACCAGAAAACTCTTTTAACTCTCCACTAAATGGTGAAATAAATGATCTTTCGCACGAGTTAGCCTGGCCTTAAACAAATTAAGAGCGGAGTTTGCTCTGCGACGAGGCACAGTCGACTATTTGGATACAAATTATTGCAGCTGTCAACATGGCAGACAGTTAATATCCAGCATCTGGGATGCGGGCTGTCAAAACACGAGCGCTGAATTTATGCGCCAATTCCATGAGTTTCAAATGAATGTTGCGTAGCTTCGCTTTATTTACTACTGCTGCAGCTGATTACTGTTGCTGCTCTATATGTATACATATATGTGTGTGTATGCATGTGTGTGTGTGTGTTGGTATATATGTATGTTTTTGGGAAGGTGTGTGTGCTGACCCTATTTGCCATTTTGGTAAGCTCACTGGCATGGGCTGTGTCTGTTTCTTTTACGTATGTATATCTCTATATATATATGTGTGTGTGTGTGTATGTGTGTATGTGTGTATGTGTGTTGCCACAACTCAGTCTTGCATTGGTTTTGTTGCTTTTCATCGGCCACAAATGCAGCTGCATCTGTTAGCCATACATTTGTTGGAATACATTTCGGGCTATTGTCTGGCCCGTTTGGCCAACTGTTTCTGGTTGCTTGTCGATGATAAAAGGCGACTGAGTTTAAGCTTGTATTCCTTGAAGAGTATAATGCTTTTCGCAAACGTGTGTAACAGGCAGAAGGAGTCGTAACCCAACCACAGCAAATATACTATATGGCTTCAATCAAAATTAAGAACCGAGGCGGTGTTAGCCGTTCTTTCAGTCACTCCTTGGAAATTCAGTTTGTCTTCAAAAACGATAACTTTTCCTGCTTGAAGTCTTAGGGGTCTTTGCTCTGTAGTATATGGAGTCTATACATGCTTGCAATTAATTAATAGAATATGATTCTGGCAGGGAATATAAGAACGTAGACAAAGTCCACCGGTCTGTCAGTCAGTTTGTCTTCAAAAATCGATAGCTTTTCCTGCTTGAAGTCTTAGGGATCTTTACGCTATACATGTCTGTATTTCTATTCCCAAAGGGAACATACATGTGTACATTAAAGATTACTTTTCCTGCTGGCTAAGACTTAAGGTATTTCCTATTATTTCTTACTAGTCTATGCTCACCTGTTAGTGTTGAATTAGAACCCTGACGTTAAATAAGATTGCTAGCTTGTGAGTCAGTGGCGCAAAGTCTGGGTTGACTGAATCGCCTTTTCAGCAGAATAAGGCAACGCTGGCTCGGGCGACTTTACTCGAATTAATAATGCATTTAAGGCGACAATTGAGATGTCCGTTGGAAGGCACATGAATATGACATGAAGACGTCGTCAAGGAGAGTAAATCAAAGTATTTGCCTGCAACGGGCACACACACATACGTATATGTGCGTGTTATGTATGTATGCAGCAGGATGGCATATGTGAGCATTAGCAATGTCCAAACGAAAGTCCCTCATGCAGTTTGTCAGTTGCTTTGAATAGCAGATGCCCGAGGCTCAAGGCTTCTCACTTTTGAAAGCCCCACAAAACGTCAGACTGGACACAGGAACAATTTGTCATCACAGAGCGGGAGCTGAACCAACTAGCTCAACTGGCTTAGCAGGCGTTGAAAGCCAGCGCCTAAAGCTGTAAAATGCAAATTTTTGGCTGTTGTTCCGATTAGCATAGAACATTCCAAGATACATAAAAACACCCACCCACATATGCATATAAGGGCTGGTACATTTAATATTTCACTGGCTGTGCCCAGCCCACTAATGGAAAAGTGACGCAACTTTCCCATGCAGACTCGTTTCCCCCCAACAATGATTTTCCTTTTGTCAACAGTCCAAGTCCTCCCCAGCACCTGCTATGCTTATGACTATCGATATGAATGTCACTGCAGCAAACATGTAACAAACAAAAGATGCGCCAACATGGCTTCAAACCATTTGTCGCTGATTACAAACAAATACAACATATGTTAGGTAAACAATCCAAAGAGCCCAAATGCTATTGTTATTCTTCGGTTACAATGAAGAAAAATAATTCTAGATTTATCAGACTATTCCTAGAACTAGAACTATATCCATGATAGAATATACGATTATCATGTTCCTCTTGAATTTGTTATTTTGTTATTAATGTATGTAACAGGCAGAAAGAGGCGTGGCAGTCTCCACAAAGTATCTATATTCTTGATCAGGGCGACGAGCTGAGTCAAGTTATCGATTTATCACGCGCATATCGAGTTTTTCTCCAAAAATCTATAACTCATCCCGTTTTTTTTTATCGATTAAAAACCGTACTGAAAACTTGTTATTTTATTAAACCTCCCTACACTTTTACTAGAGCTAGAGTCTCCAAACTTCAAATGTATTTTATGTAACTTAGATTTTTGTAATATTATATAAAAACACATACATACACTTTCACATACACATGCAACTTATTCCCCCATATACACAAATGATGGTTTGTTGCATTGAGCTCCACAAAAACGTCTGCTAGAGTAGTAACGAGAACGGAAAACCGAAAAAATACTGTCTGAATGCGATCGACCTACTTGAAGATCAGTGCCAAGTTGTAAACACTGGACTGTTACTCTGAAGAAAATTCAGTTCGCCATAACAAAGTTCCACGTTTGACATGGAACGGAAATCTTTAAAAGTTTCGTTCACCATGCACTTACGGTTGAGTCTGTACATTAAACTTTTCTATTAGGTACATGAGGTGCATTCAGTCAATATGAAATATGATTGGGGACAGATCGATATTACCAATAAATAATCAGTAAAAAATGTAAGAGCTAGTCAATGCTTATATTGTTCATTGTAGTTCATTGTTAAACAAAGTACATGCCTTTGTCCTTATCTACAGCCTGTGAACGTCGCCCTCTACCTCGAAGCAGATGTATGTGTCACGCTGCACATTGTTAGAGTCAAAGGCTTTTAATGTGGTAGTGAACTTGTAGCGGCCATTTATGGGCATTCCATTGGATTCCACTGTCACATTTATGTTAAAAGGCTCGTGAATCACTGTAATCTATGTGAAATGAATTATCATTAATTGGGGAAAAGTAAAGTCGTAGTATACCTACTCCTGGGTAAAAGATTTTGTGCCTGACGTCTTCCCTATTAATTATATGGCTTGTCCAATACTTGTAAAAATAAAGATTCCTGTCGAACAGAGCTGCTATAAAGTCGCGGATTTTCATGTTGTATGGTGTTTGCTGCCACGTTCCACGATCATATTTACACGATGAAAAAGAGGCCTAAGATAATGAAAATATTAATTATGGCTTTCAATCATATATTATAAGAGAGAAAAGGACTTGAATGCGATCCCCAGCTTTAATCATCCAGATGTAAGTAGCATTTCCCGAAGCTAATGTGATATCATCATGCATGGAAAATGTCATTTTTGACATATCGGCCAGCCCATTAATATCGAGAACATTGCTTTTTGTATTTGGACACTCGTTAAAGAAACCGTCGTTTACAGGAACGAATATATACTTTAGAGCAGTCGAACGAATCGCCAATGAAATCACGATACACAATGAGTAGAGAAACTTCATGTTGTCCCACATCGTTTGCCTTCAGTTTCCCAATGGTATTTATGCAGTACGGTTTGGCACTTTTATATCTCAAATTTAATTGCATATGTTATTCGAATCATTGGATGGTAATCAAACATTTTTGTCCGATCGCACCAAATAATAAGGCGATGGAGATGTTACTAATCATTAAACATACTATTTTTATCGAATAAATCTAACTAAAGCTCACATTTCCGTTCTGATGTCAAGTGATTTATCACGCGATGCCAATAACGACATCGCACGAATCACACGATTCCATTTCCATTTCCTTTCAGAGGTATGTAATTATGATCTTGATATGACCTTAACAATAACTCACCATTAAAAGCTTTCTAGCTCAAAATCGGATCCATTATATCATAGCGTTTTATAGATCCCAGATAATGTATCAGCAAGATCTTATCAGTCTATTAGTTTTATTGGTATCATTATTTATTAGCACATACCAACAAGTAAACATTTCAAATATCAAGTCAGGGTATCGCCAAGCCGAGCAGTCTCGACTAGACTCTTCTTACTTGTTTGTCATGAATCGTGTGTAGTAATTGATAAATACTTATTTATGAAAGTAGTTTAGATAAGTAGGCTTCTCTGATTTCAAGCATTTTGAGACGCCTCGCTGAAAATACAATAGAGGATTGCTCTTAACAGAAAATATCTAGTAGCTATAGTTTATAATATGTCGTTTTATTCCTTTATACATGAATAAATTTGGATCTGACTGTCAGAGTCTCGCTTTGTTTCATTCAGTGCTCGCAGATGTGAAAAGAATAAAGTTCAAGTATTAAAAGCTGAACGGCCAATATTGAATTGCTTTGCATTGGGTCTTTGTTGTCTCGGCTGATCGCCGCCGTGGAGCATACGTCCGACGCCCGCCAGGAGTACAGGGTAAGGCTACGTTTGTCTGACAGTTTAGTAATGAATTTTTAAGCTCTGACCAGCTTGAAAATTCAATTACCTGGATTTGCTTTATGAACGCGACTAGCATTTCATTTGCCCTAAAGGTCAAACATCTGCCCGCCACGTCCCAATCTCTGGCGCATGCCGAAGCTCTCGGCACTCCACTATAATAATGAAAACGGACAAGTGAAAGTAAACGAGCTAAATTGAAAGGACAGCCGGCAACAATGACTGCCAAAGAATTGTATTTCACACCTCTCTGCACCTAATAATGTGATTCACATAGCGTTATTTTTTCTTGCCAATATTCAAGTGAAACCATATTGAGCCCATCTAGGCAACTTCGGCCTAGCACATTGTTCATCTTTACTCACTCGTTGTGACAAAAAGTCAATATACAAAATTCGAGCTATGTCATGCTGGCAACAAAAGACAAAATGTAAGTCTGGAAAAACTTGCGAATGCGGAATATTTAATATCTAAATTTTAACTAAAATCGAAATTCTATAAGGTACATACGAATATACATTAAAAATTTATCGACTCCATCGACTTTAAAGATGTAACAGATATAAATTGATTACTGATATACGATAATTTTTTAATCGATCAAACATAACGGGACGAGCTATCGATTTTTTAAGAAATCCGTGTATCACGATTTAGGAACAAAAATTTAAAGTATCTAACTCTTATATCTTCATTTAAGCATACGGACAGACGGGCAGACAGAAAGGGCTAAATTGACTATTCACCCTGATCAAAAATATAAAATTCGGCGACTTTACCCCTAAAGGCGACCTTACCTCTACAACTGTAGATGTACATAATTAACAAGTAAGAAAGCTCTAGTCGAGACTGCTCGACTACGAGATTCCTGAACCCTACAAGCAAACTGATATTTCAATAATAGTGAGCAAACACACCCACACGCACACACATACACGCATACAAACAAATACACGCACACACATACACATACGAATAAACACACGCATACCCACACACACACGCATATACAGGCGATTGCGCTTTGGTTGCGCTGCAGTGTTGGCAATATAATGAGAACTTATTTGTTGAATAATTTAATTTCTAGACGTACGATCGTAATTAAACTCTCAGAACGTAATCATAATGCTTAAATGTATGTGTATACCGGGTGAGGGGTAAATTTTAACAAAAACCGAAATTGTATAAAATTCATCTAAATATACATTTTAAATTTGGAGACTCTAGCTTGCAAGATGTAGGAGATATAATTATTTAAGGTCTGCCACGCCTCCTTCTGCCTTTAACATACATTTCAACAAAACCATTATAGCCTGATTTCCCATTTTCAATGGGTTCAGGGTATAATAAGACGATATTCGAAATAGAGAAATATGAAGATGGCGTGAAAAGTAAAAAAGTGTTTTGGACGATGCCAACAACACGCGGTGTTCCCAAGCGGTCCCCCATCTAAGTACTAACCGCGCCCGACGCTGCTTAATTTCGGTGATCGGACGAGAACCGATGTACTCAGCGTGGTATGGTCGTTGGCGACAGCTATACGGCTAGCGAACGAACATGAAGGCGTAACTGAGGAACAACATGAAGTAAATCCTTGGCCACTTTAAATAAACGCTATGTGCGCCATGGTGAAGGCCCATTGGGCAGCAAAGCAAAATTAACAACGACGAAACGAAATCTCACAAATGGGTATGATGTGGTGGCCAAATGGAGTCAAATTGGCAATTGGAATATTAATTGACGCTTTAAATGTAAATATAATGAATATTTCTAGGGAGACACAATTTTGCAAATTTTTAAAATTTTAAATAAGACGATATTCGAAGTAGAGAAATATGAAGATGGCGTGAAAAGTAAAAAAGTGTTTTGGACGATGCCAACAACACGCGGTGTTCCCAAGCGGTCCCCCATCTAAGTACTAACCGCGCCCGACGCTGCTTAATTTCGGTGATCGGACGAGAACCGATGTACTCAGCGTGGTATGGTCGTTGGCGACAGCTATACGGCTAGCGAACGAACATGAAGGCGTAACTGAGGAACAACATGGAGTAAATCCTTGGCCACTTTAAATGAACGCTATGTGCGCCATGGTAAAGGCCCATTGGGCAGCAAAGCAAAATAACAACGACGAAACGAAATCTCACAAATGGGTATGATGTGGTGGCCAAATGGAGTCAAATTGGCAATTGGAATATTAATTGACGCTTTAAATGTAAATATAATGAATATTTCTAGGGAGACACAATTTTGCAAATTTTTAAAATTTTAAATAAGACGATATTCGAAGTAGAGAAATATGAAGATGGCGTGAAAAGTAAAAAAGTGTTTTGGACGATGCCAACAACACGCGGTGTTCCCAAGCGGTCCCCCATCTAAGTACTAACCGCGCCCGACGCTGCTTAATTTCGGTGATCGGACGAGAACCGATGTACTCAGCGTGGTATGGTCGTTGGCGACAGCTATACGGCTAGCGAACGAACATGAAGGCGTAACTGAGGAACAACATGGAGTAAATCCTTGGCCACTTTAAATGAACGCTATGTGCGCCATGGTAAAGGCCCATTGGGCAGCAAAGCAAAATAACAACGACGAAACGAAATCTCACAAATGGGTATGATGTGGTGGCCAAATGGAGTCAAATTGGCAATTGGAATATTAATTGACGCTTTAAATGTAAATATAATGAATATTTCTAGGGAGACACAATTTTGCAAATTTTTAAAATTTTAAATAAGACGATATTTGAAGTAGAGAAATATGAAGATGGCGTGAAAAGTAAAAAAGTGTTTTGGACGATGCCAACAACACGCGGTGTTCCCAAGCGGTCCCCCATCTAAGTACTAACCGCGCCCGACGCTGCTTAATTTCGGTGATCGGACGAGAACCGATGTACTCAGCGTGGTATGGTCGTTGGCGACAGCTATACGGCTAGCGAACGAACATGAAGGCGTAACTGAGGAACAACATGGAGTAAATCCTTGGCCACTTTAGATGAACGCTATGTGCGCCATGGTGAAGGCCCATTGGGCAGCAAAGCAAAATAACAACGACGAAACGAAATCTCACAAATGGGTATGATGTGGTGGCCAAATGGGGTCAAATTGGCAATTGGAATATTAATTGACGCTTTAAATGTAAATATAATGAATATTTCTAGGGAGACACAATTTTGCAAATTTTTAAAATTTTAAATAAGACGATATTTGAAGTAGAGAAATATGAAGATGGCGTGAAAAGTAAAAAAGTGTTTTGGACGATGCCAACAACACGCGGTGTTCCCAAGCGGTCCCCCATCTAAGTACTAACCGCGCCCGACGCTGCTTAATTTCGGTGATCGGACGAGAACCGATGTACTCAGCGTGGTATGGTCGTTGGCGACAGCTATACGGCTAGCGAACGAACATGAAGGCGTAACTGAGGAACAACATGGAGTAAATCCTTGGCCACTTTAAATGAACGCTATGTGCGCCATGGTAAAGGCCCATTGGGCAGCAAAGCAAAATAACAACGACGAAACGAAATCTCACAAATGGGTATGATGTGGTGGCCAAATGGAGTCAAATTGGCAATTGGAATATTAATTGACGCTTTAAATGTAAATATAATGAATATTTCCAGGGAGACACAATTTTGCAAATTTTTAAAATTTTAAATAAGACGATATTCGAAGTAGAGAAATATGAAGATGGCGTGAAAAGTAAAAAAGTGTTTTGGACGATGCCAACAACACGCGGTGTTCCCAAGCGGTCCCCCATCTAAGTACTAACCGCGCCCGACGCTGCTTAATTTCGGTGATCGGACGAGAACCGATGTACTCAGCGTGGTATGGTCGTTGGCGACAGCTATACGGCTAGCGAACGAACATGAAGGCGTAACTGAGGAACAACATGGAGTAAATCCTTGGCCACTTTAAATGAACGCTATGTGCGCCATGGTAAAGGCCCATTGGGCAGCAAAGCAAAATAACAACGACGAAACGAAATCTCACAAATGGGTATGATGTGGTGGCCAAATGGAGTCAAATTGGCAATTGGAATATTAATTGACGCTTTAAATGTAAATATAATGAATATTTCTAGGGAGACACAATTTTGCAAATTTTTAAAATTTTAAATAAGACGATATTCGAAGTAGAGAAATATGAAGATGGCGTGAAAAGTAAAAAAGTGTTTTGGACGATGCCAACAACACGCGGTGTTCCCAAGCGGTCCCCCATCTAAGTACTAACCGCGCCCGACGCTGCTTAATTTCGGTGATCGGACGAGAACCGATGTACTCAGCGTGGTATGGTCGTTGGCGACAGCTATACGGCTAGCGAACGAACATGAAGGCGTAACTGAGGAACAACATGGAGTAAATCCTTGGCCACTTTAGATGAACGCTATGTGCGCCATGGTGAAGGCCCATTGGGCAGCAAAGCGAAATAACAACGACGAAACGAAATCTCACAAATGGGTATGATGTGGTGGCCAAATGGGGTCAAATTGGCAATTGGAATATTAAATGTAAATATAATGAATATTTCTAGGGAGACACAATTTTGCAAATTTTTAAAATTTTAAATAAGACGATATTCGAAGTAGAGAAATATGAAGATGGCGTGAAAAGTAAAAAAGTGTTTTGGACGATGGCCAACAACACGCGGTGTTCCCAAGCGGTCCCCCATCTAAGTACTAACCGCGCCCGACGCTGCTTAATTTCGGTGATCGGACGAGAACCGATGTACTCAGCGTGGTATGGTCGTTGGCGACAGCTATGCGGCTAGCGAACGAACATGAAGGCGTAACTGAGGAACAACATGGAGTAAATCCTTGGCCACTTTAAATGAACGCTATGTGCGCCATGGTGAAGGCCCATTGGGCAGCAAAGCAAAATAACAACGACGAAACAAAATCTCACAAATGGGTATGATGTGGTGGCCAAATGTAGTCAAATTGGCAATTGGAATATTAATTGACGCTTTAAATGTAAATATAATGAATATTTCTAGGGAGACACAATTTTGCAAATTTTTAAAATTTTAAATAAGACGATATTTGAAGTAGAGAAATATGAAGATGGCGTGAAAAGTAAAAAAGTGTTTTGGACGATGCCAACAACACGCGGTGTTCCCAAGCGGTCCCCCATCTAAGTACTAACCGCGCCCGACGCTGCTTAATTCCGGTGATCGGACGAGAACCGATGTACTCAGCGTGGTATGGTCGTTGGCGACAGCTATACGGCTAGCGAACGAACATGAAGGCGTAACTGAGGAACAACATGAAGTAAATCCTTGGCCACTTTAAATAAACGCTATGTGCGCCATGGTGAAGGCCCATTGGGCAGCAAAGCAAAATTAACAACGACGAAACGAAATCTCACAAATGGGTATGATGTGGTGGCCAAATGGAGTCAAATTGGCAATTGGAATATTAATTGACGCTTTAAATGTAAATATAATGAATATTTCTAGGGAGACACAATTTTGCAAATTTTTAAAATTTTAAATAAGACGATATTCGAAGTAGAGAAATATGAAGATGGCGTGAAAAGTAAAAAAGTGTTTTGGACGATGCCAACAACACGCGGTGTTCCCAAGCGGTCCCCCATCTAAGTACTAACCGCGCCCGACGCTGCTTAATTTCGGTGATCGGACGAGAACCGATGTACTCAGCGTGGTATGGTCGTTGGCGACAGCTATACGGCTAGCGAACGAACATGAAGGCGTAACTGAGGAACAACATGGAGTAAATCCTTGGCCACTTTAAATGAACGCTATGTGCGCCATGGTAAAGGCCCATTGGGCAGCAAAGCAAAATAACAACGACGAAACGAAATCTCACAAATGGGTATGATGTGGTGGCCAAATGGAGTCAAATTGGCAATTGGAATATTAATTGACGCTTTAAATGTAAATATAATGAATATTTCTAGGGAGACACAATTTTGCAAATTTTTAAAATTTTAAATAAGACGATATTCGAAGTAGAGAAATATGAAGATGGCGTGAAAAGTAAAAAAGTGTTTTGGACGATGCCAACAACACGCGGTGTTCCCAAGCGGTCCCCCATCTAAGTACTAACCGCGCCCGACGCTGCTTAATTTCGGTGATCGGACGAGAACCGATGTACTCAGCGTGGTATGGTCGTTGGCGACAGCTATACGGCTAGCGAACGAACATGAAGGCGTAACTGAGGAACAACATGAAGTAAATCCTTGGCCACTTTAAATAAACGCTATGTGCGCCATGGTAAAGGCCCATTGGGCAGCAAAGCAAAATAACAACGACGAAACGAAATCTCACAAATGGGTATGATGTGGTGGCCAAATGGAGTCAAATTGGCAATTGGAATATTAATTGACGCTTTAAATGTAAATATAATGAATATTTCTAGGGAGACACAATTTTGCAAATTTTTAAAATTTTAAATAAGACGATATTCGAAGTAGAGAAATATGAAGATGGCGTGAAAAGTAAAAAAGTGTTTTGGACGATGCCAACAACACGCGGTGTTCCCAAGCGGTCCCCCATCTAAGTACTAACCGCGCCCGACGCTGCTTAATTTCGGTGATCGGACGAGAACCGATGTACTCAGCGTGGTATGGTCGTTGGCGACAGCTATACGGCTAGCGAACGAACATGAAGGCGTAACTGAGGAACAACATGGAGTAAATCCTTGGCCACTTTAGATGAACGCTATGTGCGCCATGGTGAAGGCCCATTGGGCAGCAAAGCGAAATAACAACGACGAAACGAAATCTCACAAATGGGTATGATGTGGTGGCCAAATGGGGTCAAATTGGCAATTGGAATATTAAATGTAAATATAATGAATATTTCTAGGGAGACACAATTTTGCAAATTTTTAAAATTTTAAATAAGACGATATTCGAAGTAGAGAAATATGAAGATGGCGTGAAAAGTAAAAAAGTGTTTTGGACGATGGCCAACAACACGCGGTGTTCCCAAGCGGTCCCCCATCTAAGTACTAACCGCGCCCGACGCTGCTTAATTTCGGTGATCGGACGAGAACCGATGTACTCAGCGTGGTATGGTCGTTGGCGACAGCTATGCGGCTAGCGAACGAACATGAAGGCGTAACTGAGGAACAACATGGAGTAAATCCTTGGCCACTTTAAATGAACGCTATGTGCGCCATGGTGAAGGCCCATTGGGCAGCAAAGCAAAATAACAACGACGAAACGAAATCTCACAAATGGGTATGATGTGGTGGCCAAATGTAGTCAAATTGGCAATTGGAATATTAATTGACGCTTTAAATGTAAATATAATGAATATTTCTAGGGAGACACAATTTTGCAAATTTTTAAAATTTTAAATAAGACGATATTTGAAGTAGAGAAATATGAAGATGGCGTGAAAAGTAAAAAAGTGTTTTGGACGATGCCAACAACACGCGGTGTTCCCAAGCGGTCCCCCATCTAAGTACTAACCGCGCCCGACGCTGCTTAATTCCGGTGATCGGACGAGAACCGATGTACTCAGCGTGGTATGGTCGTTGGCGACAGCTATACGGCTAGCGAACGAACATGAAGGCGTAACTGAGGAACAACATGAAGTAAATCCTTGGCCACTTTAAATAAACGCTATGTGCGCCATGGTGAAGGCCCATTGGGCAGCAAAGCAAAATTAACAACGACGAAACGAAATCTCACAAATGGGTATGATGTGGTGGCCAAATGGAGTCAAATTGGCAATTGGAATATTAATTGACGCTTTAAATGTAAATATAATGAATATTTCTAGGGAGACACAATTTTGCAAATTTTTAAAATTTTAAATAAGACGATATTTGAAGTAGAGAAATATGAAGATGGCGTGAAAAGTAAAAAAGTGTTTTGGACGATGCCAACAACACGCGGTGTTCCCAAGCGGTCCCCCATCTAAGTACTAACCGCGCCCGACGCTGCTTAATTTCGGTGATCGGACGAGAACCGATGTACTCAGCGTGGTATGGTCGTTGGCGACAGCTATACGGCTAGCGAACGAACATGAAGGCGTAACTGAGGAACAACATGGAGTAAATCCTTGGCCACTTTAGATGAACGCTATGTGCGCCATGGTGAAGGCCCATTGGGCAGCAAAGCAAAATAACAACGACGAAACGAAATCTCACAAATGGGTATGATGTGGTGGCCAAATGTAGTCAAATTGGCAATTGGAATATTAATTGACGCTTTAAATGTAAATATAATGAATATTTCTAGGGAGACACAATTTTGCAAATTTTTAAAATTTTAAATAAGACGATATTCGAAGTAGAGAAATATGAAGATGGCGTGAAAAGTAAAAAAGTGTTTTGGACGATGCCAACAACACGCGGTGTTCCCAAGCGGTCCCCCATCTAAGTACTAACCGCGCCCGACGCTGCTTAATTTCGGTGATCGGACGAGAACCGATGTACTCAGCGTGGTATGGTCGTTGGCGACAGCTATACGGCTAGCGAACGAACATGAAGGCGTAACTGAGGAACAACATGGAGTAAATCCTTGGCCACTTTAAATGAACGCTATGTGCGCCATGGTAAAGGCCCATTGGGCAGCAAAGCAAAATAACAACGACGAAACGAAATCTCACAAATGGGTATGATGTGGTGGCCAAATGGAGTCAAATTGGCAATTGGAATATTAATTGACGCTTTAAATGTAAATATAATGAATATTTCTAGGGAGACACAATTTTGCAAATTTTTAAAATTTTAAATAAGACGATATTCGAAGTAGAGAAATATGAAGATGGCGTGAAAAGTAAAAAAGTGTTTTGGACGATTGCCAACAACACGCGGTGTTCCCAAGCGGTCCCCCATCTAAGTACTAACCGCGCCCGACGCTGCTTAATTTCGGTGATCGGACGAGAACCGATGTACTCAGCGTGGTATGGTCGTTGGCGACAGCTATACGGCTAGCGAACGAACATGAAGGCGTAACTGAGGAACAACATGGAGTAAATCCTTGGCCACTTTAGATGAACGCTATGTGCGCCATGGTGAAGGCCCATTGGGCAGCAAAGCAAAATAACAACGACGAAACGAAATCTCACAAATGGGTATGATGTGGTGGCCAAATGTAGTCAAATTGGCAATTGGAATATTAATTGACGCTTTAAATGTAAATATAATGAATATTTCTAGGGAGACACAATTTTGCAAATTTTTAAAATTTTAAATAAGACGATATTCGAAGTAGAGAAATATGAAGATGGCGTGAAAAGTAAAAAAGTGTTTTGGACGATGCCAACAACACGCGGTGTTCCCAAGCGGTCCCCCATCTAAGTACTAACCGCGCCCGACGCTGCTTAATTTCGGTGATCGGACGAGAACCGATGTACTCAGCGTGGTATGGTCGTTGGCGACAGCTATACGGCTAGCGAACGAACATGAAGGCGTAACTGAGGAACAACATGGAGTAAATCCTTGGCCACTTTAAATGAACGCTATGTGCGCCATGGTAAAGGCCCATTGGGCAGCAAAGCAAAATAACAACGACGAAACGAAATCTCACAAATGGGTATGATGTGGTGGCCAAATGGAGTCAAATTGGCAATTGGAATATTAAATGTAAATATAATGAATATTTCTAGGGAGACACAATTTTGCAAATTTTTAAAATTTTAAATAAGACGATATTTGAAGTAGAGAAATATGAAGATGGCGTGAAAAGTAAAAAAGTGTTTTGGACGATGCCAACAACACGCGGTGTTCCCAAGCGGTCCCCCATCTAAGTACTAACCGCGCCCGACGCTGCTTAATTTCGGTGATCGGACGAGAACCGATGTACTCAGCGTGGTATGGTCGTTGGCGACAGCTATACGGCTAGCGAACGAACATGAAGGCGTAACTGAGGAACAACATGAAGTAAATCCTTGGCCACTTTAAATAAACGCTATGTGCGCCATGGTGAAGGCCCATTGGGCAGCAAAGCAAAATAACAACGACGAAACAAAATCTCACAAATGGGTATGATGTGGTGGCCAAATGTAGTCAAATTGGCAATTGGAATATTAATTGACGCTTTAAATGTAAATATAATGAATATTTCTAGGGAGACACAATTTTGCAAATTTTTAAAATTTTAAATAAGACGATATTTGAAGTAGAGAAATATGAAGATGGCGTGAAAAGTAAAAAAGTGTTTTGGACGATGCCAACAACACGCGGTGTTCCCAAGCGGTCCCCCATCTAAGTACTAACCGCGCCCGACGCTGCTTAATTTCGGTGATCGGACGAGAACCGATGTACTCAGCGTGGTATGGTCGTTGGCGACAGCTATACGGCTAGCGAACGAACATGAAGGCGTAACTGAGGAACAACATGGAGTAAATCCTTGGCCACTTTAGATGAACGCTATGTGCGCCATGGTGAAGGCCCATTGGGCAGCAAAGCAAAATAACAACGACGAAACGAAATCTCACAAATGGGTATGATGTGGTGGCCAAATGTAGTCAAATTGGCAATTGGAATATTAATTGACGCTTTAAATGTAAATATAATGAATATTTCTAGGGAGACACAATTTTGCAAATTTTTAAAATTTTAAATAAGACGATATTCGAAGTAGAGAAATATGAAGATGGCGTGAAAAGTAAAAAAGTGTTTTGGACGATGCCAACAACACGCGGTGTTCCCAAGCGGTCCCCCATCTAAGTACTAACCGCGCCCGACGCTGCTTAATTTCGGTGATCGGACGAGAACCGATGTACTCAGCGTGGTATGGTCGTTGGCGACAGCTATACGGCTAGCGAACGAACATGAAGGCGTAACTGAGGAACAACATGGAGTAAATCCTTGGCCACTTTAAATGAACGCTATGTGCGCCATGGTAAAGGCCCATTGGGCAGCAAAGCAAAATAACAACGACGAAACGAAATCTCACAAATGGGTATGATGTGGTGGCCAAATGGAGTCAAATTGGCAATTGGAATATTAATTGACGCTTTAAATGTAAATATAATGAATATTTCTAGGGAGACACAATTTTGCAAATTTTTAAAATTTTAAATAAGACGATATTCGAAGTAGAGAAATATGAAGATGGCGTGAAAAGTAAAAAAGTGTTTTGGACGATTGCCAACAACACGCGGTGTTCCCAAGCGGTCCCCCATCTAAGTACTAACCGCGCCCGACGCTGCTTAATTTCGGTGATCGGACGAGAACCGATGTACTCAGCGTGGTATGGTCGTTGGCGACAGCTATACGGCTAGCGAACGAACATGAAGGCGTAACTGAGGAACAACATGGAGTAAATCCTTGGCCACTTTAGATGAACGCTATGTGCGCCATGGTGAAGGCCCATTGGGCAGCAAAGCAAAATAACAACGACGAAACGAAATCTCACAAATGGGTATGATGTGGTGGCCAAATGTAGTCAAATTGGCAATTGGAATATTAATTGACGCTTTAAATGTAAATATAATGAATATTTCTAGGGAGACACAATTTTGCAAATTTTTAAAATTTTAAATAAGACGATATTCGAAGTAGAGAAATATGAAGATGGCGTGAAAAGTAAAAAAGTGTTTTGGACGATGCCAACAACACGCGGTGTTCCCAAGCGGTCCCCCATCTAAGTACTAACCGCGCCCGACGCTGCTTAATTTCGGTGATCGGACGAGAACCGATGTACTCAGCGTGGTATGGTCGTTGGCGACAGCTATACGGCTAGCGAACGAACATGAAGGCGTAACTGAGGAACAACATGGAGTAAATCCTTGGCCACTTTAAATGAACGCTATGTGCGCCATGGTAAAGGCCCATTGGGCAGCAAAGCAAAATAACAACGACGAAACGAAATCTCACAAATGGGTATGATGTGGTGGCCAAATGGAGTCAAATTGGCAATTGGAATATTAATTGACGCTTTAAATGTAAATATAATGAATATTTCCAGGGAGACACAATTTTGCAAATTTTTAAAATTTTAAATAAGACGATATTCGAAGTAGAGAAATATGAAGATGGCGTGAAAAGTAAAAAAGTGTTTTGGACGATGCCAACAACACGCGGTGTTCCCAAGCGGTCCCCCATCTAAGTACTAACCGCGCCCGACGCTGCTTAATTTCGGTGATCGGACGAGAACCGATGTACTCAGCGTGGTATGGTCGTTGGCGACAGCTATACGGCTAGCGAACGAACATGAAGGCGTAACTGAGGAACAACATGGAGTAAATCCTTGGCCACTTTAGATGAACGCTATGTGCGCCATGGTGAAGGCCCATTGGGCAGCAAAGCAAAATAACAACGACGAAACGAAATCTCACAAATGGGTATGATGTGGTGGCCAAATGGGGTCAAATTGGCAATTGGAATATTAAATGTAAATATAATGAATATTTCTAGGGAGACACAATTTTGCAAATTTTTAAAATTTTAAATAAGACGATATTCGAAGTAGAGAAATATGAAGATGGCGTGAAAAGTAAAAAAGTGTTTTGGACGATGGCCAACAACACGCGGTGTTCCCAAGCGGTCCCCCATCTAAGTACTAACCGCGCCCGACGCTGCTTAATTTCGGTGATCGGACGAGAACCGATGTACTCAGCGTGGTATGGTCGTTGGCGACAGCTATGCGGCTAGCGAACGAACATGAAGGCGTAACTGAGGAACAACATGGAGTAAATCCTTGGCCACTTTAAATGAACGCTATGTGCGCCATGGTGAAGGCCCATTGGGCAGCAAAGCAAAATAACAACGACGAAACAAAATCTCACAAATGGGTATGATGTGGTGGCCAAATGTAGTCAAATTGGCAATTGGAATATTAATTGACGCTTTAAATGTAAATATAATGAATATTTCTAGGGAGACACAATTTTGCAAATTTTTAAAATTTTAAATAAGACGATATTTGAAGTAGAGAAATATGAAGATGGCGTGAAAAGTAAAAAAGTGTTTTGGACGATGCCAACAACACGCGGTGTTCCCAAGCGGTCCCCCATCTAAGTACTAACCGCGCCCGACGCTGCTTAATTCCGGTGATCGGACGAGAACCGATGTACTCAGCGTGGTATGGTCGTTGGCGACAGCTATACGGCTAGCGAACGAACATGAAGGCGTAACTGAGGAACAACATGGAGTAAATCCTTGGCCACTTTAGATGAACGCTATGTGCGCCATGGTGAAGGCCCATTGGGCAGCAAAGCAAAATAACAACGACGAAACGAAATCTCACAAATGGGTATGATGTGGTGGCCAAATGTAGTCAAATTGGCAATTGGAATATTAATTGACGCTTTAAATGTAAATATAATGAATATTTCTAGGGAGACACAATTTTGCAAATTTTTAAAATTTTAAATAAGACGATATTCGAAGTAGAGAAATATGAAGATGGCGTGAAAAGTAAAAAAGTGTTTTGGACGATGCCAACAACACGCGGTGTTCCCAAGCGGTCCCCCATCTAAGTACTAACCGCGCCCGACGCTGCTTAATTTCGGTGATCGGACGAGAACCGATGTACTCAGCGTGGTATGGTCGTTGGCGACAGATATACGGCTAGCGAACGAACATGAAGGCGTAACTGAGGAACAACATGGAGTAAATCCTTGGCCACTTTAAATGAACGCTATGTGCGCCATGGTGAAGGCCCATTGGGCAGCAAAGCAAAATAACAACGACGAAACGAAATCTCACAAATGGGTATGATGTGGTGGCCAAATGTAGTCAAATTGGCAATTGGAATATTAATTGACGCTTTAAATGTAAATATAATGAATATTTCTAGGGAGACACAATTTTGCAAATTTTTAAAATTTTAAATAAGACGATATTTGAAGTAGAGAAATATGAAGATGGCGTGAAAAGTAAAAAAGTGTTTTGGACGATGCCAACAACACGCGGTGTTCCCAAGCGGTCCCGCATCTAAGTACTAACCGCGCCCGACGCTGCTTAATTTCGGTGATCGGACGAGAACCGATGTACTCAGCGTGGTATGGTCGTTGGCGACAGCTATGCGGCTAGCGAACGAACATGAAGGCGTAACTGAGGAACAACATGGAGTAAATCCTTGGCCACTTTAAATGAACGCTATGTGCGCCATGGTGAAGGCCCATTGGGCAGCAAAGCAAAATAACAACGACGAAACAAAATCTCACAAATGGGTATGATGTGGTGGCCAAATGTAGTCAAATTGGCAATTGGAATATTAATTGACGCTTTAAATGTAAATATAATGAATATTTCTAGGGAGACACAATTTTGCAAATTTTTAAAATTTTAAATAAGACGATATTTGAAGTAGAGAAATATGAAGATGGCGTGAAAAGTAAAAAAGTGTTTTGGACGATGCCAACAACACGCGGTGTTCCCAAGCGGTCCCCCATCTAAGTACTAACCGCGCCCGACGCTGCTTAATTCCGGTGATCGGACGAGAACCGATGTACTCAGCGTGGTATGGTCGTTGGCGACAGCTATACGGCTAGCGAACGAACATGAAGGCGTAACTGAGGAACAACATGAAGTAAATCCTTGGCCACTTTAAATAAACGCTATGTGCGCCATGGTGAAGGCCCATTGGGCAGCAAAGCAAAATTAACAACGACGAAACGAAATCTCACAAATGGGTATGATGTGGTGGCCAAATGGAGTCAAATTGGCAATTGGAATATTAATTGACGCTTTAAATGTAAATATAATGAATATTTCTAGGGAGACACAATTTTGCAAATTTTTAAAATTTTAAATAAGACGATATTTGAAGTAGAGAAATATGAAGATGGCGTGAAAAGTAAAAAAGTGTTTTGGACGATGCCAACAACACGCGGTGTTCCCAAGCGGTCCCCCATCTAAGTACTAACCGCGCCCGACGCTGCTTAATTTCGGTGATCGGACGAGAACCGATGTACTCAGCGTGGTATGGTCGTTGGCGACAGCTATACGGCTAGCGAACGAACATGAAGGCGTAACTGAGGAACAACATGGAGTAAATCCTTGGCCACTTTAGATGAACGCTATGTGCGCCATGGTGAAGGCCCATTGGGCAGCAAAGCAAAATAACAACGACGAAACGAAATCTCACAAATGGGTATGATGTGGTGGCCAAATGTAGTCAAATTGGCAATTGGAATATTAATTGACGCTTTAAATGTAAATATAATGAATATTTCTAGGGAGACACAATTTTGCAAATTTTTAAAATTTTAAATAAGACGATATTCGAAGTAGAGAAATATGAAGATGGCGTGAAAAGTAAAAAAGTGTTTTGGACGATTGCCAACAACACGCGGTGTTCCCAAGCGGTCCCCCATCTAAGTACTAACCGCGCCCGACGCTGCTTAATTTCGGTGATCGGACGAGAACCGATGTACTCAGCGTGGTATGGTCGTTGGCGACAGCTATACGGCTAGCGAACGAACATGAAGGCGTAACTGAGGAACAACATGGAGTAAATCCTTGGCCACTTTAAATGAACGCTATGTGCGCCATGGTGAAGGCCCATTGGGCAGCAAAACAAAATAACAACGACGAAACGAAATCTCACAAATGGGTATGATGTGGTGGCCAAATGGAGTCAAATTGGCAATTGGAATATTAATTGACGCTTTAAATGTAAATATAATGAATATTTCCAGGGAGACACAATTTTGCAAATTTTTAAAATTTTAAATAAGACGATATTCGAAGTAGAGAAATATGAAGATGGCGTGAAAAGTAAAAAAGTGTTTTGGACGATGCCAACAACACGCGGTGTTCCCAAGCGGTCCCCCATCTAAGTACTAACCGCGCCCGACGCTGCTTAATTTCGGTGATCGGACGAGAACCGATGTACTCAGCGTGGTATGGTCGTTGGCGACAGCTATACGGCTAGCGAACGAACATGAAGGCGTAACTGAGGAACAACATGGAGTAAATCCTTGGCCACTTTAAATGAACGCTATGTGCGCCATGGTGAAGGCCCATTGGGCAGCAAAGCAAAATAACAACGACGAAACGAAATCTCACAAATGGGTATGATGTGGTGGCCAAATGTAGTCAAATTGGCAATTGGAATATTAATTGACGCTTTAAATGTAAATATAATGAATATTTCTAGGGAGACACAATTTTGCAAATTTTTAAAATTTTAAATAAGACGATATTTGAAGTAGAGAAATATGAAGATGGCGTGAAAAGTAAAAAAGTGTTTTGGACGATGCCAACAACACGCGGTGTTCCCAAGCGGTCCCGCATCTAAGTACTAACCGCGCCCGACGCTGCTTAATTTCGGTGATCGGACGAGAACCGATGTACTCAGCGTGGTATGGTCGTTGGCGACAGCTATGCGGCTAGCGAACGAACATGAAGGCGTAACTGAGGAACAACATGGAGTAAATCCTTGGCCACTTTAAATGAACGCTATGTGCGCCATGGTGAAGGCCCATTGGGCAGCAAAGCAAAATAACAACGACGAAACAAAATCTCACAAATGGGTATGATGTGGTGGCCAAATGTAGTCAAATTGGCAATTGGAATATTAATTGACGCTTTAAATGTAAATATAATGAATATTTCTAGGGAGACACAATTTTGCAAATTTTTAAAATTTTAAATAAGACGATATTTGAAGTAGAGAAATATGAAGATGGCGTGAAAAGTAAAAAAGTGTTTTGGACGATGCCAACAACACGCGGTGTTCCCAAGCGGTCCCCCATCTAAGTACTAACCGCGCCCGACGCTGCTTAATTTCGGTGATCGGACGAGAACCGATGTACTCAGCGTGGTATGGTCGTTGGCGACAGCTATACGGCTAGCGAACGAACATGAAGGCGTAACTGAGGAACAACATGGAGTAAATCCTTGGCCACTTTAGATGAACGCTATGTGCGCCATGGTGAAGGCCCATTGGGCAGCAAAGCAAAATAACAACGACGAAACGAAATCTCACAAATGGGTATGATGTGGTGGCCAAATGGAGTCAAATTGGCAATTGGAATATTAATTGACGCTTTAAATGTAAATATAATGAATATTTCTAGGGAGACACAATTTTGCAAATTTTTAAAATTTTAAATAAGACGATATTTGAAGTAGAGAAATATGAAGATGGCGTGAAAAGTAAAAAAGTGTTTTGGACGATGCCAACAACACGCGGTGTTCCCAAGCGGTCCCGCATCTAAGTACTAACCGCGCCCGACGCTGCTTAATTTCGGTGATCGGACGAGAACCGATGTACTCAGCGTGGTATGGTCGTTGGCGACAGCTATACGGCTAGCGAACGAACATGAAGGCGTAACTGAGGAACAACATGGAGTAAATCCTTGGCCACTTTAGATGAACGCTATGTGCGCCATGGTGAAGGCCCATTGGGCAGCAAAGCAAAATAACAACGACGAAACGAAATCTCACAAATGGGTATGATGTGGTGGCCAAATGGGGTCAAATTGGCAATTGGAATATTAAATGTAAATATAATGAATATTTCTAGGGAGACACAATTTTGCAAATTTTTAAAATTTTAAATAAGACGATATTCGAAGTAGAGAAATATGAAGATGGCGTGAAAAGTAAAAAAGTGTTTTGGACGATGGCCAACAACACGCGGTGTTCCCAAGCGGTCCCCCATCTAAGTACTAACCGCGCCCGACGCTGCTTAATTTCGGTGATCGGACGAGAACCGATGTACTCAGCGTGGTATGGTCGTTGGCGACAGCTATGCGGCTAGCGAACGAACATGAAGGCGTAACTGAGGAACAACATGGAGTAAATCCTTGGCCACTTTAAATGAACGCTATGTGCGCCATGGTGAAGGCCCATTGGGCAGCAAAGCAAAATAACAACGACGAAACAAAATCTCACAAATGGGTATGATGTGGTGGCCAAATGTAGTCAAATTGGCAATTGGAATATTAATTGACGCTTTAAATGTAAATATAATGAATATTTCTAGGGAGACACAATTTTGCAAATTTTTAAAATTTTAAATAAGACGATATTTGAAGTAGAGAAATATGAAGATGGCGTGAAAAGTAAAAAAGTGTTTTGGACGATGCCAACAACACGCGGTGTTCCCAAGCGGTCCCCCATCTAAGTACTAACCGCGCCCGACGCTGCTTAATTCCGGTGATCGGACGAGAACCGATGTACTCAGCGTGGTATGGTCGTTGGCGACAGCTATACGGCTAGCGAACGAACATGAAGGCGTAACTGAGGAACAACATGAAGTAAATCCTTGGCCACTTTAAATAAACGCTATGTGCGCCATGGTGAAGGCCCATTGGGCAGCAAAGCAAAATTAACAACGACGAAACGAAATCTCACAAATGGGTATGATGTGGTGGCCAAATGGAGTCAAATTGGCAATTGGAATATTAATTGACGCTTTAAATGTAAATATAATGAATATTTCTAGGGAGACACAATTTTGCAAATTTTTAAAATTTTAAATAAGACGATATTTGAAGTAGAGAAATATGAAGATGGCGTGAAAAGTAAAAAAGTGTTTTGGACGATGCCAACAACACGCGGTGTTCCCAAGCGGTCCCCCATCTAAGTACTAACCGCGCCCGACGCTGCTTAATTTCGGTGATCGGACGAGAACCGATGTACTCAGCGTGGTATGGTCGTTGGCGACAGCTATACGGCTAGCGAACGAACATGAAGGCGTAACTGAGGAACAACATGGAGTAAATCCTTGGCCACTTTAGATGAACGCTATGTGCGCCATGGTGAAGGCCCATTGGGCAGCAAAGCAAAATAACAACGACGAAACGAAATCTCACAAATGGGTATGATGTGGTGGCCAAATGTAGTCAAATTGGCAATTGGAATATTAATTGACGCTTTAAATGTAAATATAATGAATATTTCTAGGGAGACACAATTTTGCAAATTTTTAAAATTTTAAATAAGACGATATTCGAAGTAGAGAAATATGAAGATGGCGTGAAAAGTAAAAAAGTGTTTTGGACGATGCCAACAACACGCGGTGTTCCCAAGCGGTCCCCCATCTAAGTACTAACCGCGCCCGACGCTGCTTAATTTCGGTGATCGGACGAGAACCGATGTACTCAGCGTGGTATGGTCGTTGGCGACAGCTATACGGCTAGCGAACGAACATGAAGGCGTAACTGAGGAACAACATGGAGTAAATCCTTGGCCACTTTAGATGAACGCTATGTGCGCCATGGTGAAGGCCCATTGGGCAGCAAAGCAAAATAACAACGACGAAACGAAATCTCACAAATGGGTATGATGTGGTGGCCAAATGGAGTCAAATTGGCAATTGGAATATTAATTGACGCTTTAAATGTAAATATAATGAATATTTCTAGGGAGACACAATTTTGCAAATTTTTAAAATTTTAAATAAGACGATATTCGAAGTAGAGAAATATGAAGATGGCGTGAAAAGTAAAAAAGTGTTTTGGACGATGCCAACAACACGCGGTGTTCCCAAGCGGTCCCCCATCTAAGTACTAACCGCGCCCGACGCTGCTTAATTTCGGTGATCGGACGAGAACCGATGTACTCAGCGTGGTATGGTCGTTGGCGACAGCTATACGGCTAGCGAACGAACATGAAGGCGTAACTGAGGAACAACATGGAGTAAATCCTTGGCCACTTTAAATGAACGCTATGTGCGCCATGGTAAAGGCCCATTGGGCAGCAAAGCAAAATAACAACGACGAAACGAAATCTCACAAATGGGTATGATGTGGTGGCCAAATGGAGTCAAATTGGCAATTGGAATATTAATTGACGCTTTAAATGTAAATATAATGAATATTTCTAGGGAGACACAATTTTGCAAATTTTTAAAATTTTAAATAAGACGATATTTGAAGTAGAGAAATATGAAGATGGCGTGAAAAGTAAAAAAGTGTTTTGGACGATGCCAACAACACGCGGTGTTCCCAAGCGGTCCCGCATCTAAGTACTAACCGCGCCCGACGCTGCTTAATTTCGGTGATCGGACGAGAACCGATGTACTCAGCGTGGTATGGTCGTTGGCGACAGCTATACGGCTAGCGAACGAACATGAAGGCGTAACTGAGGAACAACATGGAGTAAATCCTTGGCCACTTTAAATGAACGCTATGTGCGCCATGGTAAAGGCCCATTGGGCAGCAAAACAAAATAACAACGACGAAACGAAATCTCACAAATGGGTATGATGTGGTGGCCAAATGGAGTCAAATTGGCAATTGGAATATTAATTGACGCTTTAAATGTAAATATAATGAATATTTCTAGGGAGACACAATTTTGCAAATTTTTAAAATTTTAAATAAGACGATATTCGAAGTAGAGAAATATGAAGATGGCGTGAAAAGTAAAAAAGTGTTTTGGACGATGCCAACAACACGCGGTGTTCCCAAGCGGTCCCCCATCTAAGTACTAACCGCGCCCGACGCTGCTTAATTTCGGTGATCGGACGAGAACCGATGTACTCAGCGTGGTATGGTCGTTGGCGACAGCTATACGGCTAGCGAACGAACATGAAGGCGTAACTGAGGAACAACATGGAGTAAATCCTTGGCCACTTTAGATGAACGCTATGTGCGCCATGGTGAAGGCCCATTGGGCAGCAAAGCAAAATAACAACGACGAAACGAAATCTCACAAATGGGTATGATGTGGTGGCCAAATGGAGTCAAATTGGCAATTGGAATATTAATTGACGCTTTAAATGTAAATATAATGAATATTTCTAGGGAGACACAATTTTGCAAATTTTTAAAATTTTAAATAAGACGATATTTGAAGTAGAGAAATATGAAGATGGCGTGAAAAGTAAAAAAGTGTTTTGGACGATGCCAACAACACGCGGTGTTCCCAAGCGGTCCCCCATCTAAGTACTAACCGCGCCCGACCAAATGGAGTCAAATTGGCAATTGGAATATTAATTGACGCTTTAAATGGAAATATAATGAATATTTCTAGGGAGACACAATTTTGCAAATTTTTAAAATTTTAAATAAGACGATATTTGAAGTAGAGAAATATGAAGATGGCGTGAAAAGTAAAAAAGTGTTTTGGACGATGCCAACAACACGCGGTGTTCCCAAGCGGTCCCCCATCTAAGTACTAACCGCGCCCGACGCTGCTTAATTTCGGTGATCGGACGAGAACCGATGTACTCAGCGTGGTATGGTCGTTGGCGACAGCTATACGGCTAGCGAACGAACATGAAGGCGTAACTGAGGAACAACATGGAGTAAATCCTTGGCCACTTTAAATGAACGCTATGTGCGCCATGGTAAAGGCCCATTGGGCAGCAAAGCAAAATAACAACGACGAAACGAAATCTCACAAATGGGTATGATGTGGTGGCCAAATGGAGTCAAATTGGCAATTGGAATATTAATTGACGCTTTAAATGTAAATATAATGAATATTTCTAGGGAGACACAATTTTGCAAATTTTTAAAATTTTAAATAAGACGATATTCGAAGTAGAGAAATATGAAGATGGCGTGAAAAGTAAAAAAGTGTTTTGGACGATGCCAACAACACGCGGTGTTCCCAAGCGGTCCCCCATCTAAGTACTAACCGCGCCCGACGCTGCTTAATTTCGGTGATCGGACGAGAACCGATGTACTCACCGTGGTATGGTCGTTGGCGACAGCTATACGGCTAGCGAACGAACATGAAGGCGTAACTGAGGAACAACATGGAGTAAATCCTTGGCCACTTTAGATGAACGCTATGTGCGCCATGGTGAAGGCCCATTGGGCAGCAAAGCGAAATAACAACGACGAAACGAAATCTCACAAATGGGTATGATGTGGTGGCCAAATGGAGTCAAATTGGCAATTGGAATATTAATTGACGCTTTAAATGTAAATATAATGAATATTTCTAGGGAGACACAATTTTGCAAATTTTTAAAATTTTAAATAAGACGATATTCGAAGTAGAGAAATATGAAGATGGCGTGAAAAGTAAAAAAGTGTTTTGGACGATGGCCAACAACACGCGGTGTTCCCAAGCGGTCCCCCATCTAAGTACTAACCGCGCCCGACGCTGCTTAATTTCGGTGATCGGACGAGAACCGATGTACTCAGCGTGGTATGGTCGTTGGCGACAGCTATACGGCTAGCGAACGAACATGAAGGCGTAACTGAGGAACAACATGGAGTAAATCCTTGGCCACTTTAAATGAACGCTATGTGCGCCATGGTGAAGGCCCATTGGGCAGCAAAGCAAAATAACAACGACGAAACAAAATCTCACAAATGGGTATGATGTGGTGGCCAAATGTAGTCAAATTGGCAATTGGAATATTAATTGACGCTTTAAATGTAAATATAATGAATATTTCTAGGGAGACACAATTTTGCAAATTTTTAAAATTTTAAATAAGACGATATTTGAAGTAGAGAAATATGAAGATGGCGTGAAAAGTAAAAAAGTGTTTTGGACGATGCCAACAACACGCGGTGTTCCCAAGCGGTCCCCCATCTAAGTACTAACCGCGCCCGACGCTGCTTAATTTCGGTGATCGGACGAGAACCGATGTACTCAGCGTGGTATGGTCGTTGGCGACAGCTATACGGCTAGCGAACGAACATGAAGGCGTAACTGAGGAACAACATGAAGTAAATCCTTGGCCACTTTAAATAAACGCTATGTGCGCCATGGTGAAGGCCCATTGGGCAGCAAAGCAAAATTAACAACGACGAAACGAAATCTCACAAATGGGTATGATGTGGTGGCCAAATGGAGTCAAATTGGCAATTGGAATATTAATTGACGCTTTAAATGTAAATATAATGAATATTTCTAGGGAGACACAATTTTGCAAATTTTTAAAATTTTAAATAAGACGATATTTGAAGTAGAGAAATATGAAGATGGCGTGAAAAGTAAAAAAGTGTTTTGGACGATGCCAACAACACGCGGTGTTCCCAAGCGGTCCCCCATCTAAGTACTAACCGCGCCCGACGCTGCTTAATTTCGGTGATCGGACGAGAACCGATGTACTCAGCGTGGTATGGTCGTTGGCGACAGCTATACGGCTAGCGAACGAACATGAAGGCGTAACTGAGGAACAACATGAAGTAAATCCTTGGCCACTTTAAATAAACGCTATGTGCGCCATGGTGAAGGCCCATTGGGCAGCAAAGCAAAATTAACAACGACGAAACGAAATCTCACAAATGGGTATGATGTGGTGGCCAAATGTAGTCAAATTGGCAATTGGAATATTAATTGACGCTTTAAATGTAAATATAATGAATATTTCCAGGGAGACACAATTTTGCAAATTTTTAAAATTTTAAATAAGACGATATTCGAAGTAGAGAAATATGAAGATGGCGTGAAAAGTAAAAAAGTGTTTTGGACGATGCCAACAACACGCGGTGTTCCCAAGCGGTCCCCCATCTAAGTACTAACCGCGCCCGACGCTGCTTAATTTCGGTGATCGGACGAGAACCGATGTACTCAGCGTGGTATGGTCGTTGGCGACAGCTATACGGCTAGCGAACGAACATGAAGGCGTAACTGAGGAACAACATGAAGTAAATCCTTGGCCACTTTAAATAAACGCTATGTGCGCCATGGTGAAGGCCCATTGGGCAGCAAAGCAAAATAACAACGACGAAACGAAATCTCACAAATGGGTATGATGTGGTGGCCAAATGGAGTCAAATTGACAATTGGAATATTAATTGACGCTTTAAATGTAAATATAATGAATATTTCTAGGGAGACACAATTTTGCAAATTTTTAAAATTTTAAATAAGACGATATTTGAAGTAGAGAAATATGAAGATGGCGTGAAAAGTAAAAAAGTGTTTTGGACGATGCCAACAACACGCGGTGTTCCCAAGCGGTCCCCCATCTAAGTACTAACCGCGCCCGACGCTGCTTAATTTCGGTGATCGGACGAGAACCGATGTACTCAGCGTGGTATGGTCGTTGGCGACAGCTATACGGCTAGCGAACGAACATGAAGGCGTAACTGAGGAACAACATGGAGTAAATCCTTGGCCACTTTAGATGAACGCTATGTGCGCCATGGTGAAGGCCCATTGGGCAGCAAAGCAAAATAACAACGACGAAACGAAATCTCACAAATGGGTATGATGTGGTGGCCAAATGTAGTCAAATTGGCAATTGGAATATTAATTGACGCTTTAAATGTAAATATAATGAATATTTCTAGGGAGACACAATTTTGCAAATTTTTAAAATTTTAAATAAGACGATATTCGAAGTAGAGAAATATGAAGATGGCGTGAAAAGTAAAAAAGTGTTTTGGACGATGCCAACAACACGCGGTGTTCCCAAGCGGTCCCCCATCTAAGTACTAACCGCGCCCGACGCTGCTTAATTTCGGTGATCGGACGAGAACCGATGTACTCAGCGTGGTATGGTCGTTGGCGACAGCTATACGGCTAGCGAACGAACATGAAGGCGTAACTGAGGAACAACATGAAGTAAATCCTTGGCCACTTTAAATAAACGCTATGTGCGCCATGGTGAAGGCCCATTGGGCAGCAAAGCAAAATAACAACGACGAAACGAAATCTCACAAATGGGTATGATGTGGTGGCCAAATGTAGTCAAATTGGCAATTGGAATATTAATTGACGCTTTAAATGTAAATATAATGAATATTTCTAGGGAGACACAATTTTGCAAATTTTTAAAATTTTAAATAAGACGATATTCGAAGTAGAGAAATATGAAGATGGCGTGAAAAGTAAAAAAGTGTTTTGGACGATGCCAACAACACGCGGTGTTCCCAAGCGGTCCCCCATCTAAGTACTAACCGCGCCCGACGCTGCTTAATTTCGGTGATCGGACGAGAACCGATGTACTCAGCGTGGTATGGTCGTTGGCGACAGCTATACGGCTAGCGAACGAACATGAAGGCGTAACTGAGGAACAACATGGAGTAAATCCTTGGCCACTTTAAATGAACGCTATGTGCGCCATGGTGAAGGCCCATTGGGCAGCAAAGCAAAATAACAACGACGAAACGAAATCTCACAAATGGGTATGATGTGGTGGCCAAATGTAGTCAAATTGGCAATTGGAATATTAATTGACGCTTTAAATGGAAATATAATGAATATTTCTAGGGAGACACAATTTTGCAAATTTTTAAAATTTTAAATAAGACGATATTCGAAGTAGAGAAATATGAAGATGGCGTGAAAAGTAAAAAAGTGTTTTGGACGATGCCAACAACACGCGGTGTTCCCAAGCGGTCCCCCATCTAAGTACTAACCGCGCCCGACGCTGCTTAATTTCGGTGATCGGACGAGAACCGATGTACTCAGCGTGGTATGGTCGTTGGCGACAGCTATACGGCTAGCGAACGAACATGAAGGCGTAACTGAGGAACAACATGGAGTAAATCCTTGGCCACTTTAGATGAACGCTATGTGCGCCATGGTGAAGGCCCATTGGGCAGCAAAGCAAAATAACAACGACGAAACGAAATCTCACAAATGGGTATGATGTGGTGGCCAAATGGAGTCAAATTGGCAATTGGAATATTAATTGACGCTTTAAATGTAAATATAATGAATATTTCTAGGGAGACACAATTTTGCAAATTTTTAAAATTTTAAATAAGACGATATTCGAAGTAGAGAAATATGAAGATGGCGTGAAAAGTAAAAAAGTGTTTTGGACGATGCCAACAACACGCGGTGTTCCCAAGCGGTCCCCCATCTAAGTACTAACCGCGCCCGACGCTGCTTAATTTCGGTGATCGGACGAGAACCGATGTACTCAGCGTGGTATGGTCGTTGGCGACAGCTATACGGCTAGCGAACGAACATGAAGGCGTAACTGAGGAACAACATGGAGTAAATCCTTGGCCACTTTAAATGAACGCTATGTGCGCCATGGTGAAGGCCCATTGGGCAGCAAAGCAAAATAACAACGACGAAACGAAATCTCACAAATGGGTATGATGTGGTGGCCAAATGGAGTCAAATTGGCAATTGGAATATTAATTGACGCTTTAAATGTAAATATAATGAATATTTCTAGGGAGACACAATTTTGCAAATTTTTAAAATTTTAAATAAGACGATATTCGAAGTAGAGAAATATGAAGATGGCGTGAAAAGTAAAAAAGTGTTTTGGACGATGCCAACAACACGCGGTGTTCCCAAGCGGTCCCCCATCTAAGTACTAACCGCGCCCGACGCTGCTTAATTTCGGTGATCGGACGAGAACCGATGTACTCAGCGTGGTATGGTCGTTGGCGACGACTATACGGCTAGCGAACGAACATGAAGGCGTAACTGAGGAACAACATGGAGTAAATCCTTGGCCACTTTAAATGAACGCTATGTGCGCCATGGTAAAGGCCCATTGGGCAGCAAAGCAAAATAACAACGACGAAACGAAATCTCACAAATGGGTATGATGTGGTGGCCAAATGGAGTCAAATTGGCAATTGGAATATTAATTGACGCTTTAAATGTAAATATAATGAATATTTCTAGGGAGACACAATTTTGCAAATTTTTAAAATTTTAAATAAGACGATATTCGAAGTAGAGAAATATGAAGATGGCGTGAAAAGTAAAAAAGTGTTTTGGACGATGCCAACAACACGCGGTGTTCCCAAGCGGTCCCCCATCTAAGTACTAACCGCGCCCGACGCTGCTTAATTTCGGTGATCGGACGAGAACCGATGTACTCAGCGTGGTATGGTCGTTGGCGACAGCTATACGGCTAGCGAACGAACATGAAGGCGTAACTGAGGAACAACATGGAGTAAATCCTTGGCCACTTTAGATGAACGCTATGTGCGCCATGGTGAAGGCCCATTGGGCAGCAAAGCAAAATAACAACGACGAAACGAAATCTCACAAATGGGTATGATGTGGTGGCCAAATGGAGTCAAATTGGCAATTGGAATATTAATTGACGCTTTAAATGTAAATATAATGAATATTTCTAGGGAGACACAATTTTGCAAATTTTTAAAATTTTAAATAAGACGATATTCGAAGTAGAGAAATATGAAGATGGCGTGAAAAGTAAAAAAGTGTTTTGGACGATGCCAACAACACGCGGTGTTCCCAAGCGGTCCCCCATCTAAGTACTAACCGCGCCCGACGCTGCTTAATTTCGGTGATCGGACGAGAACCGATGTACTCAGCGTGGTATGGTCGTTGGCGACAGCTATACGGCTAGCGAACGAACATGAAGGCGTAACTGAGGAACAACATGGAGTAAATCCTTGGCCACTTTAAATGAACGCTATGTGCGCCATGGTAAAGGCCCATTGGGCAGCAAAGCAAAATAACAACGACGAAACGAAATCTCACAAATGGGTATGATGTGGTGGCCAAATGGAGTCAAATTGGCAATTGGAATATTAATTGACGCTTTAAATGTAAATATAATGAATATTTCCAGGGAGACACAATTTTGCAAATTTTTAAAATTTTAAATAAGACGATATTCGAAGTAGAGAAATATGAAGATGGCGTGAAAAGTAAACAAGTAAGAAGACTCTAGTCGAGACTGCTCGACTAGGAGATACCCTGAGCCCTCCAAGCTGATATTCTTATCATTCTACACTTCTTTTATGCACGCACACATACATACACATGCATCCACCCTCACGCGCCCGCGCTCTGCTAACTGCGCAGTAAGCAGCGACTGCGCTTGGGCTGCGCTGCAGTGTGGGCAATAGTATGAGAATTTATTTGATAAATAACTTTTTTTGTAGACATGCAATCTTAATGAAATTTTCAGAGCGTAATCATATGGTCAACATGTGTGTACATTCTAAAGCACAAGTCTCTAGTACTTGAAATACGTTTTTTGCAAATTGGGGGCGGAGGGGGCGTGGTATCCAAAATCTGTTGATTACAAAATGTTTGTATTCATCATATATATATACACAGTAAATCTGAACTCTCTATGTCTAATAGTATTCCAATGAGGCTCAAAAAACAAAATCAATTTTTCGATTATTCTCGATAAAAAAGTTATCGGATGACTTATCGAAAAAATAAAGCAAACTCGTACTGCGTATGGTATACACGAGTATGCACACAAAATTTCAGCTCTCTAGCTCTTATATCTTCTGAGATCTCGGCGTTCATACGGACAGACGGACGGACGGACGGACGGACGGACGGACGGACGGACGGACGGACGGACAGACGGACAGGGCTATATCGACTCAGCTCATCGTGCTGATCAAGAATATATATACTTTGTGGGGTCTGCGATGATTCCTTCTGCCTGTTACATACTTTTACACAAAAACATTATACCCTGATTTCCCATTTTCAATGGGTTCAGGGTATAAAAAGTGTTTTGGACGATGCCAACAACACGCGGTGTTCCCAAGCGGTCCCCCATCTAAGTACTAACCGCGCCCGACGCTGCTTAATTTCGGTGATCGGACGAGAACCGATGTACTCAGCGTGGTATGGTCGTTGGCGACAGCTATACGGCTAGCGAACGAACATGAAGGCGTAACTGAGGAACAACATGGAGTAAATCCTTGGCCACTTTAAATGAACGCTATGTGCGCCATGGTGAAGGCCCATTGGGCAGCAAAGCAAAATAACAACGACGAAACAAAATCTCACAAATGGGTATGATGTGGTGGCCAAATGTAGTCAAATTGGCAATTGGAATATTAATTGACGCTTTAAATGTAAATATAATGAATATTTCTAGGGAGACACAATTTTGCAAATTTTTAAAATTTTAAATAAGACGATATTCGAAGTAGAGAAATATGAAGATGGCGTGAAAAGTAAAAAAGTGTTTTGGACGATGCCAACAACACGCGGTGTTCCCAAGCGGTCCCCCATCTAAGTACTAACCGCGCCCGACGCTGCTTAATTTCGGTGATCGGACGAGAACCGATGTACTCAGCGTGGTATGGTCGTTGGCGACAGCTATACGGCTAGCGAACGAACATGAAGGCGTAACTGAGGAACAACATGAAGTAAATCCTTGGCCACTTTAAATAAACGCTATGTGCGCCATGGTGAAGGCCCATTGGGCAGCAAAGCAAAATTAACAACGACGAAACGAAATCTCACAAATGGGTATGATGTGGTGGCCAAATGGAGTCAAATTGGCAATTGGAATATTAATTGACGCTTTAAATGTAAATATAATGAATATTTCTAGGGAGACACAATTTTGCAAATTTTTAAAATTTTAAATAAGACGATATTTGAAGTAGAGAAATATGAAGATGGCGTGAAAAGTAAAAAAGTGTTTTGGACGATGCCAACAACACGCGGTGTTCCCAAGCGGTCCCCCATCTAAGTACTAACCGCGCCCGACGCTGCTTAATTTCGGTGATCGGACGAGAACCGATGTACTCAGCGTGGTATGGTCGTTGGCGACAGCTATACGGCTAGCGAACGAACATGAAGGCGTAACTGAGGAACAACATGGAGTAAATCCTTGGCCACTTTAGATGAACGCTATGTGCGCCATGGTGAAGGCCCATTGGGCAGCAAAGCAAAATAACAACGACGAAACGAAATCTCACAAATGGGTATGATGTGGTGGCCAAATGTAATCAAATTGGCAATTGGAATATTAATTGACGCTTTAAATGTAAATATAATGAATATTTCTAGGGAGACACAATTTTGCAAATTTTTAAAATTTTAAATAAGACGATATTCGAAGTAGAGAAATATGAAGATGGCGTGAAAAGTAAAAAAGTGTTTTGGACGATGCCAACAACACGCGGTGTTCCCAAGCGGTCCCCCATCTAAGTACTAACCGCGCCCGACGCTGCTTAATTTCGGTGATCGGACGAGAACCGATGTACTCAGCGTGGTATGGTCGTTGGCGACAGCTATACGGCTAGCGAACGAACATGAAGGCGTAACTGAGGAACAACATGAAGTAAATCCTTGGCCACTTTAAATAAACGCTATGTGCGCCATGGTGAAGGCCCATTGGGCAGCAAAGCAAAATTAACAACGACGAAACGAAATCTCACAAATGGGTATGATGTGGTGGCCAAATGTAGTCAAATTGGCAATTGGAATATTAATTGACGCTTTAAATGTAAATATAATGAATATTTCCAGGGAGACACAATTTTGCAAATTTTTAAAATTTTAAATAAGACGATATTCGAAGTAGAGAAATATGAAGATGGCGTGAAAAGTAAACAAGTAAGAAGACTCTAGTCGAGACTGCTCGACTAGGAGATACCCTGAGCCCTCCAAGCTGATATTCTTATCATTCTACACTTCTTTTATGCACGCACACATACATACACATGCATCCACCCTCACGCGCCCGCGCTCTGCTAACTGCGCAGTAAGCAGCGACTGCGCTTGGGCTGCGCTGCAGTGTGGGCAATAGTATGAGAATTTATTTGATAAATAACTTTTTTTGTAGACATGCAATCTTAATGAAATTTTCAGAGCGTAATCATATGGTCAACATGTGTGTACATTCTAAAGCACAAGTCTCTAGTACTTGAAATACGTTTTTTGCAAATTGGGGGCGGAGGGGGCGTGGTATCCAAAATCTGTTGATTACAAAATGTTTGTATTCATCATATATATATACACAGTAAATCTGAACTCTCTATGTCTAATAGTATTCCAATGAGGCTCAAAAAACAAAATCAATTTTTCGATTATTCTCGATAAAAAAGTTATCGGATGACTTATCGAAAAAATAAAGCAAACTCGTACTGCGTATGGTATACACGAGTATGCACACAAAATTTCAGCTCTCTAGCTCTTATATCTTCTGAGATCTCGGCGTTCATACGGACAGACGGACGGACGGACGGACGGACGGACGGACGGACGGACGGACGGACGGACAGACGGACAGGGCTATATCGACTCAGCTCATCGTGCTGATCAAGAATATATATACTTTGTGGGGTCTGCGATGATTCCTTCTGCCTGTTACATACTTTTACACAAAAACATTATACCCTGATTTCCCATTTTCAATGGGTTCAGGGTATAAAAAGTGTTTTGGACGATGCCAACAACACGCGGTGTTCCCAAGCGGTCCCCCATCTAAGTACTAACCGCGCCCGACGCTGCTTAATTTCGGTGATCGGACGAGAACCGATGTACTCAGCGTGGTATGGTCGTTGGCGACAGCTATACGGCTAGCGAACGAACATGAAGGCGTAACTGAGGAACAACATGGAGTAAATCCTTGGCCACTTTAAATGAACGCTATGTGCGCCATGGTGAAGGCCCATTGGGCAGCAAAGCAAAATAACAACGACGAAACAAAATCTCACAAATGGGTATGATGTGGTGGCCAAATGTAGTCAAATTGGCAATTGGAATATTAATTGACGCTTTAAATGTAAATATAATGAATATTTCTAGGGAGACACAATTTTGCAAATTTTTAAAATTTTAAATAAGACGATATTCGAAGTAGAGAAATATGAAGATGGCGTGAAAAGTAAAAAAGTGTTTTGGACGATGCCAACAACACGCGGTGTTCCCAAGCGGTCCCCCATCTAAGTACTAACCGCGCCCGACGCTGCTTAATTTCGGTGATCGGACGAGAACCGATGTACTCAGCGTGGTATGGTCGTTGGCGACAGCTATACGGCTAGCGAACGAACATGAAGGCGTAACTGAGGAACAACATGAAGTAAATCCTTGGCCACTTTAAATAAACGCTATGTGCGCCATGGTGAAGGCCCATTGGGCAGCAAAGCAAAATTAACAACGACGAAACGAAATCTCACAAATGGGTATGATGTGGTGGCCAAATGGAGTCAAATTGGCAATTGGAATATTAATTGACGCTTTAAATGTAAATATAATGAATATTTCTAGGGAGACACAATTTTGCAAATTTTTAAAATTTTAAATAAGACGATATTTGAAGTAGAGAAATATGAAGATGGCGTGAAAAGTAAAAAAGTGTTTTGGACGATGCCAACAACACGCGGTGTTCCCAAGCGGTCCCCCATCTAAGTACTAACCGCGCCCGACGCTGCTTAATTTCGGTGATCGGACGAGAACCGATGTACTCAGAGTGGTATGGTCGTTGGCGACAGCTATACGGCTAGCGAACGAACATGAAGGCGTAACTGAGGAACAACATGGAGTAAATCCTTGGCCACTTTAGATGAACGCTATGTGCGCCATGGTGAAGGCCCATTGGGCAGCAAAGCAAAATAACAACGACGAAACGAAATCTCACAAATGGGTATGATGTGGTGGCCAAATGTAATCAAATTGGCAATTGGAATATTAATTGACGCTTTAAATGTAAATATAATGAATATTTCTAGGGAGACACAATTTTGCAAATTTTTAAAATTTTAAATAAGACGATATTCGAAGTAGAGAAATATGAAGATGGCGTGAAAAGTAAAAAAGTGTTTTGGACGATGCCAACAACACGCGGTGTTCCCAAGCGGTCCCCCATCTAAGTACTAACCGCGCCCGACGCTGCTTAATTTCGGTGATCGGACGAGAACCGATGTACTCAGCGTGGTATGGTCGTTGGCGACAGCTATACGGCTAGCGAACGAACATGAAGGCGTAACTGAGGAACAACATGAAGTAAATCCTTGGCCACTTTAAATAAACGCTATGTGCGCCATGGTGAAGGCCCATTGGGCAGCAAAGCAAAATTAACAACGACGAAACGAAATCTCACAAATGGGTATGATGTGGTGGCCAAATGTAGTCAAATTGGCAATTGGAATATTAATTGACGCTTTAAATGTAAATATAATGAATATTTCCAGGGAGACACAATTTTGCAAATTTTTAAAATTTTAAATAAGACGATATTCGAAGTAGAGAAATATGAAGATGGCGTGAAAAGTAAAAAAGTGTTTTGGACGATGCCAACAACACGCGGTGTTCCCAAGCGGTCCCCCATCTAAGTACTAACCGCGCCCGACGCTGCTTAATTTCGGTGATCGGACGAGAACCGATGTACTCAGCGTGGTATGGTCGTTGGCGACAGCTATACGGCTAGCGAACGAACATGAAGGCGTAACTGAGGAACAACATGAAGTAAATCCTTGGCCACTTTAAATAAACGCTATGTGCGCCATGGTGAAGGCCCATTGGGCAGCAAAGCAAAATTAACAACGACGAAACGAAATCTCACAAATGGGTATGATGTGGTGGCCAAATGGAGTCAAATTGGCAATTGGAATATTAATTGACGCTTTAAATGTAAATATAATGAATATTTCTAGGGAGACACAATTTTGCAAATTTTTAAAATTTTAAATAAGACGATATTCGAAGTAGAGAAATATGAAGATGGCGTGAAAAGTAAAAAAGTGTTTTGGACGATGCCAACAACACGCGGTGTTCCCAAGCGGTCCCCCATCTAAGTACTAACCGCGCCCGACGCTGCTTAATTTCGGTGATCGGACGAGAACCGATGTACTCAGCGTGGTATGGTCGTTGGCGACAGCTATACGGCTAGCGAACGAACATGAAGGCGTAACTGAGGAACAACATGGAGTAAATCCTTGGCCACTTTAAATGAACGCTATGTGCGCCATGGTGAAGGCCCATTGGGCAGCAAAGCAAAATAACAACGACGAAACGAAATCTCACAAATGGGTATGATGTGGTGGCCAAATGGAGTCAAATTGGCAATTGGAATATTAATTGACGCTTTAAATGTAAATATAATGAATATTTCTAGGGAGACACAATTTTGCAAATTTTTAAAATTTTAAATAAGACGATATTTGAAGTAGAGAAATATGAAGATGGCGTGAAAAGTAAAAAAGTGTTTTGGACGATGCCAACAACACGCGGTGTTCCCAAGCGGTCCCCCATCTAAGTACTAACCGCGCCCGACGCTGCTTAATTTCGGTGATCGGACGAGAACCGATGTACTCAGCGTGGTATGGTCGTTGGCGACAGCTATACGGCTAGCGAACGAACATGAAGGCGTAACTGAGGAACAACATGGAGTAAATCCTTGGCCACTTTAGATGAACGCTATGTGCGCCATGGTGAAGGCCCATTGGGCAGCAAAGCAAAATAACAACGACGAAACGAAATCTCACAAATGGGTATGATGTGGTGGCCAAATGTAGTCAAATTGGCAATTGGAATATTAATTGACGCTTTAAATGTAAATATAATGAATATTTCCAGGGAGACACAATTTTGCAAATTTTTAAAATTTTAAATAAGACGATATTCGAAGTAGAGAAATATGAAGATGGCGTGAAAAGTAAAAAAGTGTTTTGGACGATGCCAACAACACGCGGTGTTCCCAAGCGGTCCCCCATCTAAGTACTAACCGCGCCCGACGCTGCTTAATTTCGGTGATCGGACGAGAACCGATGTACTCAGCGTGGTATGGTCGTTGGCGACAGCTATACGGCTAGCGAACGAACATGAAGGCGTAACTGAGGAACAACATGAAGTAAATCCTTGGCCACTTTAAATAAACGCTATGTGCGCCATGGTGAAGGCCCATTGGGCAGCAAAGCAAAATTAACAACGACGAAACGAAATCTCACAAATGGGTATGATGTGGTGGCCAAATGGAGTCAAATTGGCAATTGGAATATTAATTGACGCTTTATATGTAAATATAATGAATATTTCTAGGGAGACACAATTTTGCAAATTTTTAAAATTTTAAATAAGACGATATTCGAAGTAGAGAAATATGAAGATGGCGTGAAAAGTAAAAAAGTGTTTTGGACGATGCCAACAACACGCGGTGTTCCCAAGCGGTCCCCCATCTAAGTACTAACCGCGCCCGACGCTGCTTAATTTCGGTGATCGGACGAGAACCGATGTACTCAGCGTGGTATGGTCGTTGGCGACAGCTATACGGCTAGCGAACGAACATGAAGGCGTAACTGAGGAACAACATGGAGTAAATCCTTGGCCACTTTAGATGAACGCTATGTGCGCCATGGTGAAGGCCCATTGGGCAGCAAAGCAAAATAACAACGACGAAACGAAATCTCACAAATGGGTATGATGTGGTGGCCAAATGTAGTCAAATTGGCAATTGGAATATTAATTGACGCTTTAAATGTAAATATAATGAATATTTCTAGGGAGACACAATTTTGCAAATTTTTAAAATTTTAAATAAGACGATATTTGAAGTAGAGAAATATGAAGATGGCGTGAAAAGTAAAAAAGTGTTTTGGACGATGCCAACAACACGCGGTGTTCCCAAGCGGTCCCCCATCTAAGTACTAACCGCGCCCGACGCTGCTTAATTTCGGTGATCGGACGAGAACCGATGTACTCAGCGTGGTATGGTCGTTGGCGACAGCTATACGGCTAGCGAACGAACATGAAGGCGTAACTGAGGAACAACATGAAGTAAATCCTTGGCCACTTTAAATAAACGCTATGTGCGCCATGGTGAAGGCCCATTGGGCAGCAAAGCAAAATTAACAACGACGAAACGAAATCTCACAAATGGGTATGATGTGGTGGCCAAATGGAGTCAAATTGGCAATTGGAATATTAATTGACGCTTTAAATGTAAATATAATGAATATTTCTAGGGAGACACAATTTTGCAAATTTTTAAAATTTTAAATAAGACGATATTCAAAGTAGAGAAATATGAAGATGGCGTGAAAAGTAAAAAAGTGTTTTGGACGATGCCAACAACACGCGGTGTTCCCAAGCGGTCCCCCATCTAAGTACTAACCGCGCCCGACGCTGCTTAATTTCGGTGATCGGACGAGAACCGATGTACTCAGCGTGGTATGGTCGTTGGCGACAGCTATACGGCTAGCGAACGAACATGAAGGCGTAACTGAGGAACAACATGGAGTAAATCCTTGGCCACTTTAAATGAACGCTATGTGCGCCATGGTGAAGGCCCATTGGGCAGCAAAGCAAAATAACAACGACGAAACGAAATCTCACAAATGGGTATGATGTGGTGGCCAAATGTAGTCAAATTGGCAATTGGAATATTAATTGACGCTTTAAATGTAAATATAATGAATATTTCTAGGGAGACACAATTTTGCAAATTTTTAAAATTTTAAATAAGACGATATTTGAAGTAGAGAAATATGAAGATGGCGTGAAAAGTAAAAAAGTGTTTTGGACGATGCCAACAACACGCGGTGTTCCCAAGCGGTCCCCCATCTAAGTACTAACCGCGCCCGACGCTGCTTAATTTCGGTGATCGGACGAGAACCGATGTACTCAGCGTGGTATGGTCGTTGGCGACAGCTATACGGCTAGCGAACGAACATGAAGGCGTAACTGAGGAACAACATGGAGTAAATCCTTGGCCACTTTAAATGAACGCTATGTGCGCCATGGTGAAGGCCCATTGGGCAGCAAAGCAAAATAACAACGACGAAACGAAATCTCACAAATGGGTATGATGTGGTGGCCAAATGTAGTCAAATTGGCAATTGGAATATTAATTGACGCTTTAAATGTAAATATAATGAATATTTCTAGGGAGACACAATTTTGCAAATTTTTAAAATTTTAAATAAGACGATATTCGAAGTAGAGAAATATGAAGATGGCGTGAAAAGCAAAAAAGTGTTTTGGACGATGCCAACAACACGCGGTGTTCCCAAGCGGTCCCCCATCTAAGTACTAACCGCGCCCGACGCTGCTTAATTTCGGTGATCGGACGAGAACCGATGTACTCAGCGTGGTATGGTCGTTGGCGACAGCTATACGGCTAGCGAACGAACATGAAGGCGTAACTGAGGAACAACATGGAGTAAATCCTTGGCCACTTTAAATGAACGCTATGTGCGCCATGGTGAAGGCCCATTGGGCAGCAAAGCAAAATAACAACGACGAAACGAAATCTCACAAATGGGTATGATGTGGTGGCCAAATGTAGTCAAATTGGCAATTGGAATATTAATTGACGCTTTAAATGTAAATATAATGAATATTTCTAGGGAGACACAATTTTGCAAATTTTTAAAATTTTAAATAAGACGATATTCGAAGTAGAGAAATATGAAGATGGCGTGAAAAGTAAAAAAGTGTTTTTGGACGATGCCAACAACACGCGGTGTTCCCAAGCGGTCCCCCATCTAAGTACTAACCGCGCCCGACGCTGCTTAATTTCGGTGATCGGACGAGAACCGATGTACTCAGCGTGGTATGGTCGTTGGCGACAGCTATACGGCTAGCGAACGAACATGAAGGCGTAACTGAGGAACAACATGGAGTAAATCCTTGGCCACTTTAAATGAACGCTATGTGCGCCATGGTGAAGGCCCATTGGGCAGCAAAGCAAAATAACAACGACGAAACGAAATCTCACAAATGGGTATGATGTGGTGGCCAAATGTAGTCAAATTGGCAATTGGAATATTATTTATTTATTTATTTATTTATTAGATAATATATAAAAAATATAAATCTAAAAATTATTAAACGTGCTAGCTACGAGGGCCATCGACGTGAATGTTGGAAGTTAAATTGGATGAAAAATATTACAAAGATTTATAAACTTAACAATTAAATTAATATTTACAGCTGTAGGTTCGCTAAGTAGTGTGGTAGGAGGTGTGTTGCCGAAGAGTCTTATCCTCTCCCGTTGGTAGGTTGGGCATTGGTCAAGTATATGGTCTACCGTTTTACGTGTGTTGCTGTTGTTGTTACAGCTGCAAAGAGGAGGCGCAGAGCCCGTAAGTAGGTGACCGTGTGAAAATTGTGTGTGTCCAATACGCAGACGAACAAAAGTTGACCACTCCTGTTTTCGGGTATTGGGGGGATATTTGCTGCTAAGTCCAGTAGCGTTGTACGTTTTGTAGCGATGGTGGAAGTTATTCCAGTCGCATGAAGTTATGTTGGCGTGCCGAATAAGTTGTAAGCGGATGTCAGTCTCAGCTAATGGAATATGCATGATGGTTGGATATTGTGCAACTAAATTAGCTGCTGTATCCGCGTTTTCATTGCCAGGGATTCCTTGGTGACTGGGTACCCAAATAAGCACAACATTGTTTGCGATGCATAAGCTGCGGATGTCACTGATAATATCGTTATAGCAGTTGAGATTTTGTACTGCAGTTAGTGTGGACAAGCTGTCTGTGCAGATAATAAATTTGCCTTTGTTTTTCTGAGCGAAATGACAAGCTTTTAAAACAGCAAAAGCCTCTGCCGTGAAGATGGAGTAGTAATTTGGAAGTAGGCCGTGGGCTATGGTAACATTTTGATTACAGACCACTGCAAAGGATGTGTAGTCTCCAGATTTCGAAGCGTCTGAGAACAGCCAGGTCCGGTTTCGGTATTTATCTCTTTCCTGTCGATAAAGTTGCTTGAAAGTATCGCTGCTGGTGTTCTTCTTTTTATGAGCGTGGATGACGAGATTGATATTAACATCTTCCAGTAGCCAAGGGGGCTTGCATGGTGGTTTCTTGGGATGACATGGTATGAGGATATTTGACTTGCGTAGGATAGCTGCACATCTTCTTATAGTGGACATTGTTTTGTAATTTTTTTTGGCTGCAATAGCGCTCTTGAAGCATTTTAGTAGTAGAAAATTTGGCGTGGTGCAGAGTTTGGCTAAGAGTTTTGTTGTAGATACCACCAACCTATCTTTGATAGAGGGCAGTCCAGCTTCCGCAAGGATACATTTGATCGGTGAGGTTGGATACGCATTAATGCTACGCCGGACGGCTGTGTGGTATGGAGGCATAATTTTTTTGAGGGTGGAGTCGGAGCAACAACCGTAGATTGGCAGACCATAATCCAATTTGGAGAGGATAAGAGCTTTTGTTATGTATGTTAGCGTGTTTATATGAATATTTGAAAATTTTGAACTTAAAAATTTAATAATATTTATTCTAGATTCTAAGTTTGATCTTAATTCTAGGCAGTGTTGTACAAAATTAAAGTTCTTATCAAATACAATTCCAAGTATTTTTAGGCTATTAACTAACTCTATATTATTATTATTAAAGGATATTTGTCCAATGGAACAATTACGCTTTCTGCAAATATGCAGTAATTTGCATTTTTCTATTGAGAGGGTGGCACCCGATAAGTCTCCCCACGTTTTAATATCATTAAGGACTCGGCTAAGAGCGTTATTTGCGGCAACAGTGTCTTTTATCTTCGTATAAATGATAGCATCATCTGCATATGCTGTGAGTTTTATATTTTTGTGATTACGAACAATCGAGTTTAATTTTTCAAAGGCGATTATGAATAAAGATACCGAGAGTGGGGAGCCTTGTGGGATGCCGTTGTATAAGCAGTAGGTATTTGATAACTTATTATTAACTCGAACTCTAAAGGAGCGTTGAGCCATAAAGGCCTTTACTATATTAAAGACCCTTGGACCAACTTTCCATAGGTCAAGTTGATTAAGAACAGCATGTATACCAACGCGATCGAATGCCTTTTCGAAATCAGTTCCCAAAATGGAGACATGATTTTTTTCTGAAAGGGCATCCGACACGAAATGATGGATCTGCAGGAGAGAGTCGATCGTTCCGTGTTTGCGTTTAAAAGCATTTTGATTGTGGGAAATAAGATTATTTTTTGTGACGAGCCACATTAGGCGGCGAGAGAGAATTTTTTCAAAAAGCTTGGCAAGGCAGGAGAGAAGAGATATTGGACGAAAGCTATTAATATGATGCGCAGGCTTCTTTGGTTTCGGAATAGGTAACACGATTGCCATTTTCCATGTGTGGGGGTAGGAACCGTTGTGTAGCATATCGTTATAGATATTAATTAACATGAGTTTAGCGTTATCAGTGAGGTTTTTTATGATAGGGTATGAGATGCGGTCGAAACCGGGTGTTTTACCTTTAGTATGCACAAGTGATGCATTCAGTTCGGATAGGGATATGTTTGACTCTAAATATTTAGCTTTAGGGTTAACACTAGTAGGGGTGTAAGTTCTATTGATTGTCATATCTTTATTAAGAATATATTCGGGCGAAAAGTTATTGTCTTTGGAAAGATTTGACCACATAACGCCGAGCGCTTCTGAAATATCTTGTGCAGATGTTAATACAAGTTCGCCAACTTTAAGGCTTTTCAGTGGTACGCTGGGCGAGCCAGTTAGACGCTTTACGTCAGACCAGATTTGGGTCATAGAGGATTTTGGCGAGATCCGGGATGTGAAGTTAAACAGAGCTGATCTTTTAGCGATTTTTGTTTCTCTTTTGAATAATGCGTTGGCTTTTTTATAAGCAATTAAGTTAATGGTATTCATGTTGCGCTTAAAGATCTGCCACAGTTTTTGTTTTTCATCGCGCAATTTTTTTGTGTCCTTATTCCACCAGACAGGGCTAACTCTAAGGGGTATACCTTTAGTTTGGGGGATAGACTCATTTGCTGCCTTGCGAATGGCTTTGGTTAGCTTGGCTACGCCATGATGGATGTTGACATATGAGCAATCTGTTAAACTGGAAGAGAGGCTTAACTTAAATTTGTCCCAATTTGCTGCATCAGTTTTGTATTTTGCAGTGGGAATTGTTTTTTCGGGCCGAAATTGTGTGATAATATTGGTTATGCTGGGGAAGTGGTCGCTGCCGTGTAGAAACTTATCAATTGACCAAGAGCACCGGTGTAGAATATCAGCTGAAACCAGGGTAATATCAACACAAGTAAAAGTGGAGTGGGTTGAGAAGTGGGTTGGTGATCCATTATTTAAAACTGAGAGATTTGATTGAGAGATAAATTTTTCCACTTTTTTGCCGCGTGCGTTTAGGCATGCAGATCCCCATAGAGGGCTCCAGGAATTAAAATCTCCATTAATTAGCAATGGAGTGCGAATATTAACAAGTAAACCCAAAAGGTCGTTTTCATGAAAATATTTAATTGGTGGTATGTATACATTGATTAGAGTAATTTTATTGTTGAGATCTAATTGGAGAGCATCACAGAGAATGTTACTCCTAATAGCGATATTTTTATGGGGAATGTGGCGTTTAATTAGAAAGCAAATGCCTTCTTTTTGCATGGAACTCGAGTTTTTAAAATAACCAATATATGGTTTAGGGAAAATTATATTTTTAGCGGTGTTAGCTAAATGAGTTTCTTGTATGCACATAACATCTGGGTTTTTTTCTTTAATTAATATAATAAGTTCATGGTAATTATTAATATATCCATTTATGTTCCAATTTAGAATTTTAATAGACATTGGGATATAAAAGAGAAGCAGATGTTATGTGTAGAAAAAATTATGATAAGAGAAGTAGAAGTTAAGAGGAAGAGTCATCCATTGACTCGTCCGAAACTGTATTAATCGATTCAAGACGTGTGGGCAATAGAATTGCCGAATTTATTTCATTTGTTTGGTTTTGTACGTATGTAGATCTGGAATTAACTAGATCATTATTATGCTGTGTGCTTTGGTTAACGGTAGCTGTTTCACTATCGTATTGTTTGTTTTGTTTTGGTACGTAAGTTTTTGGTGTTGAAGTGGAGGGGGGAGATAAGGGAGATGAAAGAGATTTTTGGTTGGTATTTGTCTGCATTGACTTTTCGTTTACAGTTGTAAAGTTGTTATCTTTGTTTATGATGGTTTTTGTGTGTGCGTTATCTTTAGCTTGCGTGGAGATCGCAGAGGCGGCTACTTTGGCGAAAGATAAAGAAGTGATAGAGGGGCTGATTTGGTTAAGCAATGTTTTGGCTTCACGTATGCTGCACTTATTACGAGTTTTAATTTTCAGAATTTCTCTTTGTTCAACATATTTATTGCACGTAGGCGACGAGGCGGGATGGCCAGCACCACAATTTGCGCATTGTGTCCGGGAGCATTCATCATTAGGGTGGGGTGGGAGGTTGCAGTTAACACAAATAGCAGAATTTTTGCAATGTTTAACAGTATGACCGAGAAGTTGGCAGTTTTTACACCGCATAGGGTTGGGAATATACTCCCTTACCTTAACATTATTCCAGGCAATAGAAAGTTTGTTTGGAAGTGTAAATAACTCGAAGGTGACTAGTACCACACCGGAAGGTTTCACTTTTCCATCGAATTTTTTGGTAAATTTGTATACTGAGACCACATTTTGAAGTTTTAATTCTTGTACAATTTCTTCTTCTGGTACATTGTTGAGGAACGGAGCATAGATTGTGCCCTTTATATTATTGAGGGAGTCGTGCAGTTTACAGTTAACCTCACAAATACCCGGTAAGTGTTTTGTTGTGATAAATCTATCAGCGACTTCTTTGCTTTTTACCAGTAAAAGAAGACTGCCATCACGTAATGACGAAATGGAAAGGACTTCAGGACTAATGAGCTTTATTGCCCTATTTATGGCGAAGCAAGAATATTCAGATAAAGGTTTCTCCTCATTCTTAGCAGACAAAGTTATATATTTGGGGTTCTGTGCGGGTGGTGTATTTTCGGGGAGTTCGGGGAAGTCAAACGGGATTTTTTGGTTGTGTCTTTTCTTTTTGGCTTTTGGACTATCACTTAGTAGTGAAAATCTGTTTTCCATTATGTTAGGTGGCCCCGGGGCCATGGCTGTATTATGCGTACGCAGACTTATTCGTGTGAATGTGACCGCGTGCAAAAGAACGAGCAAGAAAGGGAAGAGAGAACGAAGAGGTGTATAGAAACTGAGTGAGACGAGCTTATCAGAACAGACAACCGATCGCGATGAGTGTTAGTCGAAGACTGGAATATTAATTGACGCTTTAAATGTAAATATAATGAATATTTCTAGGGAGACACAATTTTGCAAATTTTTAAAATTTTAAATAAGACGATATTCGAAGTAGAGAAATATGAAGATGGCGTGAAAAGTAAAAAAGTGTTTTGGACGATGCCAACAACACGCGGTGTTCCCAAGCGGTCCCCCATCTAAGTACTAACCGCGCCCGACGCTGCTTAATTTCGGTGATCGGACGAGAACCGATGTACTCAGCGTGGTATGGTCGTTGGCGACAGTTATACGGCTAGCGAACGAACATGAAGGCGTAACTGAGGAACAACATGGAGTAAATCCTTGGCCACTTTAAATGAACGCTATGTGCGCCATGGTGAAGGCCCATTGGGCAGCAAAGCAAAATAACAACGACGAAACGAAATCTCACAAATGGGTATGATGTGGTGGCCAAATGTAGTCAAATTGGCAATTGGAATATTAATTGACGCTTTAAATGTAAATATAATGAATATTTCTAGGGAGACACAATTTTGCAAATTTTTAAAATTTTAAATAAGACGATATTCGAAGTAGAGAAATATGAAGATGGCGTGAAAAGTAAAAAAGTGTTTTGGACGATGCCAACAACACGCGGTGTTCCCAAGCGGTCCCCCATCTAAGTACTAACCGCGCCCGACGCTGCTTAATTTCGGTGATCGGACGAGAACCGATGTACTCAGCGTGGTATGGTCGTTGGCGACAGCTATACGGCTAGCGAACGAACATGAAGGCGTAACTGAGGAACAACATGGAGTAAATCCTTGGCCACTTTAAATGAACGCTATGTGCGCCATGGTGAAGGCCCATTGGGCAGCAAAGCAAAATAACAACGACGAAACGAAATCTCACAAATGGGTATGATGTGGTGGCCAAATGGAGTCAAATTGGCAATTGGAATATTAATTGACGCTTTAAATGGAAATATAATGAATATTTCTACGGTGTTCCCAAGCGGTCCCCCATCTAAGTACTAACCGCGCCCGACGCTGCATATCGAAGTTAATTTTATTTATTGTTAAAGTAAGTATTATAAATATGTATATGTCTTTAAACCGCCAAGCCGAAGCAATGTTTGGCAGTATTTCACTTAAATACGCAACGACGAGGAGAGGTGCAAAATTCGCCTCAAAGCTTTTCAGGCATCAGGAAACCCTTAAACATGCATAAGAATATAAAGAGCCACCCCGAAGAGAGGTAAGTAAATATTATAATAAATCTATATTTAAATTAAACAAATTATGTTATGCTCTATTTATTTTAGTGTAAAAGAAACTGAAAACAAGTAAGAAAGCTCTAGTCGAGACTGCTCGACTACGATATCCCCTGAACCCTTTGAGCAACTGATATTTCAATAATAATTCGCACATATACACACACACCCACACACACGCATACAAACAAACACACGCACACATATACGACTTCTACAAAGATGATGGTGAGGGGGTGGATATAGGGGAGGCGGGTTAATTTTAACAAAAACCGAAATTGTATAAAATACGTCTTAATATATATTTAAAATTTGGAAATAATACTTTGTGTGGTCTGCCACGCCTCCTTCTGCCAGTTACATACATTTCAACAAAACCATTATACCCTGATTTTCCATTTTCAATGGGTTCAGGGTATAAAAAACACACAACTTTTACAAGAGATCTTGATCTAATAAGTTCAGGTCATGAAAGTTAGCCACAGCCATCAACAAGTTCATCTACCAAAAAAACATTAAATATATATCAGATTTAATAAACATTCCACCCAAATATAAATACCCGATACCTCTCAACATCGATGCTTTTGTCTCGATATTTTTATGATGCATTTCTTTTGATACTTCTGAGTACATGATTGATACTTTGCATTTGATATCGTGTCCCTAATCATGCCTCATACAAACTTCTAGTTAAACAGTTTTGTTCAGGCTGTCAGTTAAAACTTGTATATTGTCATAAATATTTATTGTACTTAAATAAGCAGAGCACCTTCTCATTTTGAAAGCGTATCAGAGAATATGGCAAAGCGGACAAATCTATTTTTCTTGTGGACTACATTGTTTACCGTACTTGTTTGCTTGACAACCATTGCAGTATTCTCCGGCTTCGATCATTCAAACGGTAAATTTCATAAAACCTGCGCTAACTAATGACTGCTATTGATGGAGATGAATTTCAGAAATCATGGATTCATAGCGAGCAGACTGCTTTGCATGAATCGATCCTTAAATATGTCAAAGTCTAGGGCTCGAATCCAGAGCGCGCAATTGATGCTTATTTTTAAAGGAGCTACTAAGTTACTAAGAACCACGTTCACCTAGTCTCTGCAGCAGACAATGTAATGGATCTAACAATTATTTAATATACAGTTATTCCACTATTTTACAACTAACCGAGCACTTCCTTTTATTGCCTGTAAAGATAGTTGGAAAAGATAAGTCCTTTACATCCTCCATTTACAATCATTAGCGACTGAGAGCGGAACATTACCAACAGCTCTTTTTATTGCACCCTGACGCTCATGCCCTAAAGATTTTATAATCATGTATGGTGTCAGATCTTCTAAACATTGTTTCGGAAAATCTAAATCATTTGTAATGACATTTTTTGGCAGTTCAGTGTAGTATCTAGTTGAGTACTCTTAACTAGAGTTTTCTTACTTCTTAAAATTACTAATATGTAGTTCTGACCACCTAGTCTGTGCAGCAGGCAATGTAATGAAAAAGGTTGGCAAATCAACCTATCAAAGCTTATATGTTCAGATCTAATAATAGTTATTCAACTATTCAACAACTAACCGAGCAATTCCTTTTATTGCCTGTAAAGATAGTTGGAAAATATAAGTCCTTTGCATCCTTATCTACAATCAAATCAAGGGTTCGTTTTCCTTCCCTGGGAGCCATTTGAATTCCTTGCATATTAATAATATTATGTCTGAATGTTATATATTAATGTATCATGCCCTCCTGGATTAAGCGCTTTTCTTTCTACATTTTGATTGGCCTCCTGCTAGTGCTGCAAAAATATCTTCTGGAGTAAAATATGTAGTTAAAAGCAAAATCAGCGCATTATTCTGATTTATTTATTTATATAAATCTAGCTTAGTGTCTGTCCGTACGAGCGCAGTTTATTTCAGCGCTATAGAAGCTAGAAATTTGAAATTTGGGGCACATACATACATATGTATGTATGTACATATGTATGTACACGTGTACATACAGTGGAATAATAATGTCTTCGTACAGCAATGATTTATTTCTTTGGCAACGAATAAGTGATGCAAGATGGCCAAAAATTCAAAATTTAAATTTGCAGATTTATTAATTAATATTTTAACAACAAATCAGAAAAAAAAATATTTTGTTTAGCATAAAACTTATAATTAACAAGTTAAGAAAGCTCTAGTCGAGACTGCTCGACTACGAGATCCCCTGAACCCTACAAGCAACTGATATTTCAAAAATAATTAGCAAACACACACGCACACACACACGCATACATACAAATATACGCACACACACACGCATACAAACAAACACACGCATACACACACTCACATATACAGGCGATTGCGCTTGAGTTGCGCTGCAGTGTTGGCAATATAATGAAAACTTATTTAATAATTTAATTTCTAGACGTACGATCGTAATGAAACTTTCAGAACGTAATCATAATGTTAAAATGTATGTGTATACCGAAGCTCAAGTCTCTAGTATTTGATATACGACTTTTACAAAGATGATGGTGAGGGGGTGGATTTAGGTGTGGGGGGTAAATTTTAACAAAAACCGAAATTTTATAAAATTCATCTTAATATACATTTTAAATTTGGAGACTCTAGCTTGAAAGATGTAGGAGATATAATTATTTAAGTGATCTTCGATAAGGTTTTTTATCGATAAAAAAATATCGGAATGAGTTATCGTTTTTTAGTGATAAACTCGATCTGCGCGTGATATATACGGACATTTTAAAAAAAAGTTGAAGTCTCTAGCTCTTATATCTTCTGAAATCGACGCGTTCATACGGACGGACGGACGGACGGACGGACGGACGGACGGACGGACGGACGGACAGACAGACGGACAGGGCCAAATCGACTCAGCTTGTCGCCCCGATCAAGAATATATATACTTTGTGGGGTCTGCCACGCCTCCTTCTGCCTGTTACATACTTTTAACAAAACCATTATACCCTGATTTCCCATTTTCAATGGGTTCAGGGTATAAAAACTAATTTACATATATTTACACTAAGGCTATACTAAATTTCCATATCCTGAATACTTACTGAAATACCACTGTGGTAACTTTAAACTGTTTCAAAAGTCCTAGCGCTAATATTTTCATGAGATAGATTTGAAAACGCCCAATCAATGTGAGATTCACAATTGGTTGTAGGCGTTTTCAAATCCAATAAGCTTCTAAAGCTTCTGCTAACTAAATCATCATATAATGTCCTAGCCGATTCAAGTTTACTCAAACACAAATTAAAATCTCCTAAAATTACAGTTTTCTGTTAAAAATGGATATTGCAGAAATAGATCCTGAAATTCTGTATTAAATAAACGGACTGGGTAAGATGGACTTTTATAAACAACTACGAAGCTCAACGATTTGTACCTAAATACGGCACACTCAAAAACGGATGACCCAGCTATTTTCCTGACGCTCAAGCAGCTTGATAGATTATCTAAAATAGTATCCTTAGCATAAAAGATGATTCCCCTTCTAGGTCGGATTGCGTTAGCCACTACCTTGCAATCAAGACGGACAACAATACTAAAACCTGGAATATTGACACTTTCGTTTGCTTCAGACGCTTCAACGAAACATAGAACGGACGACTGGAGCATTAATCTGTCAGATCGAATGTCTTCAATATGACAATTAATGCTCTGAGTATTATGGAAAAAAATATCTAAGGCGGAACTGTCAACTAAATGATCATAATGTGATCGAAGAAGTTTTTCAGTGCGCAATCGGACAATTTGGTTTTGGACCTTATCATCATTTTTGGGAGGCTTGGGAGGAACAAAATCTCCTATAATAAACAACCCCGAAGAAGTTGTTGCCCTACTACAAGCTACGTATATTGCAGCACGCTGCATTCGAGAGCAATGGTGGACCACCACTTTGCTATACGTAGCTCCCTGGCTTTTGTGAATAGTTATACCTTCTGCAGGTACAACTGGAAACTGCCTACGGTCAATAGAAACTTGCTCATTTTTCCTATACTGGAAGTTTCGAACTATTTTCTGAATTGGGGTCCATGAAGGTTCAGTACGATGTGTATACTTTGAGCGAGCAAGAACTCCTACACTATCCTCTGGAAATTTCATCCAAAAAACATTTGGAGCGTTGGATGCATCAAAATCTATTTGCATCAAAATTCCTGCTGCCCCATTAACTGAGGATGGGTCAGTATCTACGTTGACCGTAATCATATATTTGGCAGTTCTTTTTAAAAGGACGGTTTTACACAGTCCCTGTGTTTCGGACGATCTAAAGCTACCCACGACTTCTAAAATTTTTTCCCTATTTGCTGCATTTAAATGGGTTGCTTTAATAAAATCTTCGCCAACGGAAATAAATGGATCCGTTGCAATAACGTTAAGCTTCATTATGTTGTAATTATCTGTCGCCGCATTTGTGCTAAATAGACGGATTGCATCATCGGGAACATCCGATGGCTGACAAATGCGGGATCTGATAAGGCTAATATCATCGGATGCATATTTCCCGATGCCATATTATTTAAAGCAGAAGCAAAAGTTAGATCCTCCCGTTGTCGCATTATTTCTGTGAGCTCAAAATACTTGAAGAGATCCCAGAGCGAAGAAGCGTATATTGCACTGTAGGGATCATGGGAGTTGGATTCGAAAATCCAACGATCGCCTACTGGTGGCAACTGACGTAGATCCCCAAATACTATGACAGATATACCACCAAATGGAGAAGTATTTTTAAAAATTTGTTTTAGACGGGAGTCTAGCTGTGAAAACACTTTTGAGCCTACCATAGATATTTCATCTATTATAATTAGTTTAAGGTCTATTAACCTTGAATGTAAGCTATTGACTAAGTCATGACTTAAAGATCTCAAATCAGAACCAGATTGGTTAACTGGTAGAGAGAACATGGAATGTAGTGTCGAACCACTAATTCCGAAAGCAGCTTTACCTGTTGGGGCACAGAGTAAATTTTTTGCTGAATCATTATTCCCAGGTCTACTATTAATCATATGAGATAATGCTTGAAAAATGGAGGTGATTAGTCGGCTCTTTCCGACACCAGCACCACCTCCAACGAATTCGTAAAATGTTAACTTACTTTTCACATTGTGTAGTACATGTGTATAGATCTGACCAGATCTTGGATTTTATCGGACGAAAACAAAGGAGGAAGCTTAATCAGACGGACATTGTTATCTAAATCCGGATTCTCATCCCTGCCATTGATGTTTAAGACATTCAATCTAGGATCTATTTCTGGCAAACCTAACACTCTAAGCCTATCTTCAACGACATCGTCATTTTCCATATTGCCCTCATTCTCTTCCTGCACTGCGTCGTTAAGAGCATTCTGATGCTCACTATCATCTAAGCTATTATACTTCCTACGGTTTCTTTCAACTAACTCCTGATTATTATTACAAAACGATTCGCAGTCTCTTCTCACTAGTTCTACCTCCTCGTCTCTCCATGGGACATATAACATAACTAGTTCCCTAAAATATTGGCTTCTCTCAGTATTAATATTAAATCTTCTATACCTAATAATACTGGGAGAGCGTCTTTTTCTAATAAAACCACTACCATTGCGAAGTGCAAAAACTATTGAATCGGATGTTGATGCTTCTGGGTCATCCTGCTCTACTGAATCTTGGCGGGCTCCACCCTGATGTTTGCTAAAACTATAAAAAGCAGCAAAATCAGCCAGACATAAAGTATCTAAAGCGTCTGGGCGCTGAACATAATGCTCTAAGAGCCCTAACAAAAATATATCTGTTGAGCCATCGGGTAAATTTTCTAATTGTTGTCTAGACTTTAGCATTCTAACCCGATGCTCTGGCAATGAAGTATTAATATATACTTCAGCGCTACTGCTTTCGGACAAGTGCATACCTAAACAGCAGTAAACGGCTTCTTGGGCAGATATTTCAGTGCCCGAAATGAATTTGTGGCCTATGTGTTGTAACTTTTGCTTGATTGTTACATTGCCCCTACTTATCACTAACTGCTTCACGCATTAATTTTGAAATTCCTCTCTGGGACTTGTTAATATAATTAACGACGTAACTGCAGCAAGCATAGGGATCTAATATGAACTGAATATCTATATTAGCTCGCTGCAGTTAGAGAAGATGTTTATTGTAAGCGTTAAGCTTAATAGCAGCGAATGAACGCTTTAAATATATCTTCGGCTTCTTGATGCTAGACCTAAGTGCATTAATATAGCACTCATAGCTAAGGTTAAGCTGATCGTGGGACAAAAAACTATTAAAATTATTTAAGGACTCTATGGTTTCACGATCAAACGAATGCTCCAAGAAGCCCTGAATTTTTTGAAAATTCCTACGATGCTCATCTAAATTTTGAGCATCGTCTTCAAATGGAAACAAAATTTCTGTTTGGGGCATAGGAGGGTATGGAATACCGAATCTACAAATTTTTTGTGCCCTAACTTCTCGCCTACATGAGTGACCGTGATTGTGGATTTGATACTCCAAATATGGAGCCACATCCGGGCAATCAGTATCAGTTGTGATAAACTGATCAATAAACGATTTTACTCTAGAAATGCTTGAATCATCAGATGAGTCAAACTTAGGGGCATCTTTCAGCCAAAACATGCCGTGGATATGGGGGGAGCCTCTCTGTTGAAACTCAACTCGCCAATAAAACTTAAAAACATAATGCCTACCAAAAACACCATTTTCCTTCTTCATTAGTTTTAAAACCTGTCTATAACGAAAATCAAAATACCTAGCACAAGTCACAGGATCGGCTCTAATAAGACGGGCTTTATTCTCAAAACTTAAGCAGCCTGCTGCTTCTTCTGAAATGTCTATTTTATCTACATTCCTAGAAAGTATTACTAAAAGCTCCGTCCACCTAGTTTCTGCTGCCGAAAATGTGATAAAAAAGGTCGGAAGACCAAACTGCTTGATCATAGCCATTACCTTCTTCTTCTCTGCTTCCCAGTGAGCAGGCGAAGCTCTAATGCCTTTTAAAACTCTATATCCATCATCGTGGCGAACTAATTGATCTATTTGCTCTTCATTAAGAGCGTTCGCTGCTGTAATGCCGTGAGTGGCGCTGTGCTTACGTAAGCAAACAGAGGTATTGTTTCTAATATTAATCATTTCTAACTTCTTGTAGTTGAGAAATAATTTGTCAGTTCTACAACCTCTTCTATCAAAATTCCTAAGCTCTGATCTAACTATGGTTGTAAAACTCTCCTTACACTTTCGTTTTACGCCTGCAAAGATAGTTGGGAAGGCCAGCTCCTCTGAATCGCAATCTTCGATCATATCTAATGGTCGCTGACCTTCTCCTGGGGCTATAACTATTCTTTGCATCGCTATATTTTCTACAGGGACATTTTCTAAAAGTGTTTCCTGGCCTCCTGGGTTGATATCTTCTGGTTCTCTATAATTCTGCTCGTTTGTTGAGGCTTGAGCTGATCTTTCTACTAACTCTGAAACTATGTCCCTATCTTCAGCTGATGCAACAAATGGAATTTCGTCAGACGAAAAGGAAGACAGCCACTGTTCATTAACAGTAACCTGATGCTTCCTGTAAAGCTCTGTGTCGACTAAAAATCGAATTGCATCAGCCACTTTTGATGGTCTAATGGTTTCAGTCATGAAATCATGACTGTATTCCATTCTACGCTTCAAGTGAATTTGCACTACCTCAGCTTCGCTAAACGCCCTTGGAAGGGACGTGACAACATTGGCCACAGGAATAGGTACATTGACCACAGCTCCCTTAATGGCATTCTGACGGCCATATCCTAGAGACTTTATGATCATAAAAGGAAGGCGTGGGGAGATAAGCCTTTCCTCTAGCGGCGTTAAGCCCTTTAAACTATTTGGAAGCTCTGGAAAGTCTAGGCCATTAGTAATGGAAGCTTTTGGTTTTTTGCCTAACTTTATGCTATGACTACATGTCTTGCAGAAGTTATATTTGCCATTTTCGGATGGAAACCTAGATGATAGATATAAAATATCTGAAGAAACTTCTGCACTACACTTGGTTTCAATGGCCTCTCGTGAAATTTTGTCTACTTGGTGGGGGAACCACAAACCTTTGCAACAAATACAGACCTGATCAGGTCCCTGCTTCACTGTATTATTAAAAGCAGCTATTAGATCATCAAGAGTGCAATTAATATTTTGAGATCTATTTGCAATAAAGGCATTAAAACGTTCTATTTCTGGTTGCATTGCGCCTATTCTCAGCTACCCTATTGTCGATACTGTTGCGATATTGGCTAACCCGCTGTGATACGCTTCGGTTAGCGTCAAATGCTTCCTGACGTGCTTGGATGCGAGCACTACGCCTTGCACTAGAATTACGTGCTTGCTCGATGATCCTTCGAATCGGATCATCCCTAACCTGCGATCTTTGGCTCCTATCTCTTGCCCTTTCTAAAAGGTGCTGTCCAATGTCATTCCTAAGGTGAGCTCGCCGTATAGTGTCTCGTTCTTGTTCATCTGCCCGGTAGACCGGGTCTTGTCTGCGTCTTGACCGACGCGAAGTGTTAGCAAATTGCTCCTGTTGCCTCACGGGAGAATTGGCTCGTCGAATTGCATGGTCAAATGTGTTCTGTTCTTGTTCGCTTGCCCGGTAGACCGGGTCTTGTCTGCGTCTTGACCGACGCGAAGTGTTAGCCAACTGCTCCTGTTGCCTCACCGGAGAGTTGGCTCGTCGGATTGCGTGTTCGATTGCGTTCTGTCTCTGTTCATTTGCCCTATATGTTGGGTCTTGTCGGCATTGTGATCGACGTGCAGTATCTTGGGTTTGTTCTAATTGCCTAGTCTGAGAACTTGAGCGCAAATTGGCCCGAAGAAGAGTATTTTGGCTTTGATCACAAATTCTATTCAATAAATTGTTCCTGTGAACTTGATTCCTCTGTCTATTTCGATTTCTTTCACCTTGAATATACTCTTCATTTTCCCAACGCTCACGTAGAGACTCTAAATTAAGAATCCTTTCCTGCTCCGAATATTCAGGATTGGACCTATTTAACAAATTTCTATTTCGCTGTCTCTGAGACCTAGCTGAAGCAGAAGTTCTCTTTGTTCTAGGCATTTTTATATATTTCTATAAATTATAAAAATTAAGTTACTTATAAATATTAAAGGTAAATGTATATATTTTAAAAATAATAATAATAATAATAATATATATATATATATAATTCCATATATATATACACCGATAGTATGTACATATGTATATGTATGTATGTATGTGTTGTTAAAACAAAAATAAGAGATGATATGACGCCGTTTTAGTAGTTGCGATAGGGAACATTATATCTAATGTAAATTATATTTGATTTAAATCAAATCAATTATTAAAACAAAAATATTTTGTTCTGCTTATATAAAAGAAAAACAAAGTATTTCGCATCTGTTTTATAAAATTCCTCTCCGCCGCGGGGCTTGAACTCTAAGCTCAACACATACATAAAACGGATACATGCAACCATATTAGCTATTAGACCACTGATACATATAATAGAAGCATTGCATATATAATACTTAGGTAAAAACTGAAAATAAAGCACTAAAGCGATTATAATTTTCTGAATACAATATGTAAAGAACGCATAAGAACCATTTTCCAAGTGTTTAATTTAATTACTTCAAAGTCATTTCATATCTGTTAATTTGGTAAAAATACAAATATTTAATAAATTTGTTCATTTGGCCGCTATCAAAATCAAAATTTTGGATTTTCTTGTAAAAAAAAAAAAATGAAAATAAATGCGAAATTCCTTTTTTCTCTGCAAACCGTGGATTCGAGTGGATTCGAGCCCAGTGTCTATTGTTTCGTGTGCCTGACTTCTAATAAGAACACCATAGCGATGCTCTAAGATCAAGTAGCAAAACTGAAATAAGTTTTTTGCTGCAGCGCCATCTAGCAAATCTAAGCGAAACTAACTGCTGAGAATTTTAACACTTAATGCGTAATGTGAATCTAAGAATATGCTAGAATAAGTTTGAGTGTATGTGTGCACACCTATAAGAAAACTGTTGTGGTTGCTGCACGTGCGTTTGTTAATTGGCCAAACATTTTGTTTATTTATTAACGTCGATTGAGTTAATGGAATTTAATGAAACTTTCAGCATATGATCTACATATTCTATTGAATATTTGGCATTTAAAAAAAAACATGTCAAATCATTCACGATTAGCTATACTAGCATCTGACCTTCACTGGGGATTCTGGTGAATTTGGAGCCGGTATCCAAAATATATCAAAAACCGAAATTGTATATTGGAGACTATAGATCTAAAAATGTAGGAGATATAAATTTATAACCTATTGCGCTTGGGTTGCGCTGCAGTGTTGGCAATATTATGAGAACTTATTTGTTGAATAATTTAATTTCTAGACGTACGATCGTAATGAAACTTTCAAAACGTAATCATGATGTTTAAATGTATGTGTATACCGAAGCACAAGTCTCTAGTATTTGATATACGACTTTTACAAAAATTATGGTGAGGGGGTGGATTTAGGGGTGGGGGGTAAATTTTGACAAAAACCGAAATTGTATAAAATTCATCTTAATATACATTTAAAATTTGGAGACTCTAGCTTGAAAGATGTAGGAGATATAATTTTTTAAGTGATCTTCGATAAGGTTTTTTATCGATAAAAAAATATCGGAATGAGTTATCGTTTTTTAGTGATAAACTCGATATGCGCGTGATATATACGGACATTTTAAAAAAAAAGTTGAAGTCTCTAGCTCTTATATCTTCTGAAATCGACGCGTTCAAACATACGGACAGACGGACGGACGGACGGACAGACAGACGGACAGGGCTAAATCGACTCAGCTCGTCGCCCTGATCAAGAATATATATACTTTGTGGGGTCTGCCACGCCTCCTTCTGCCTGTTACATACATTTTAACAAAACCATTATACCCTGATTTCCCATTTTCAATGGGTTCAGGGTATAAAAGCCATAAAAATAAAGTCTTCGTACACTAGACCTATATGCTTAAAAAATACTGAAATTTTTATACCCTGAACCCATTGAAAATGGGAAATCAGGGTATAATGGTTTTGTTAAAATGTATGCAACAGGCAGAAGGAGGCGTGGCAGACCCCGTCCGTGCGTATGTTTGAACGCGTCGATTTCAGAAGATATAAGAGCTAGAGACTTCATCTTTTTTTAAAAATGTCCGTAAATACAGCGCGCATATCGAGTTTTTCACTAAAAAACGATAAGTCATTCCGATACTTTTTTATCGATAAAAAAACTTATCGAAGATCACTTAAAAAATTATATCTCCTACATCTTTCAAGCTAGAGTCTCTAAATTTTAAATGTATATTAAGATGAATTTTATACAATTTCGGTTTTTGTCAAAATTTACCCCCCACCCCTAAATCCACCCCCTCACCATCATCTTTGTAAAAGTCGTATATCAAAACTAGAGACTTGTGTTTCGGTATACACATACATTTAAACATCATGATTACGTTCTGAAAGTTTCATTACGATCGTACGTCTAGAAATTAAATTATTCAACAAATAAGTTCTCATAATATTGCCAACACTGCAGCGCAACCCAAGCGCAATAGGTTATAAATTTATATCTCCTACATTTTTAGATCTATAGTCTCCAAATTTTAATATATTCCAATGCATTTAATACAATTTCGGTTTTTGTTATATTTTGGATACCGGCTCCAAATTCACCAGAATCCCCAGTGAAGGCCAGATGCTAGTATAGCTAATTGTGAATGATTTGACATGTTTTTTTTTAAATGCCAAATATTCAATAAAATATGTAGATAATATGCTGAAAGTTTCATTAAATTCGGTTTAGTCAATCGACGTTAAAAAATAACAAAATGTTTGGCCAATTAACAAACGCACGTGCTGCAGCAACAGCAGTTTTCCAATACGTGTGCACACATACATTCAAACATCTTCTAGCACATTCTTAGAATTACATCAGCAGTTAGTTTCGTTTAGTTCTGCTAGATGGCGTTGCATCAGTGAATCTATTTCAGTTTTGACATTGTAAATGAGAACAGAGGAGTGGCGTCATGGTAGAGGGCGCGGCGATCGACCGCGAGGTCTCTGGTTTGAATCCTGCTGGGCGTATTGTAGTTTTCTTTTAATTGCTTCAAAATTTTTATATATTTGATTAAATTTCTCTTATATTTTTTCAAAAATCGAAATTGAAATTTTAACCATACTATCTATATGTACGTTTTTATTAGTTTGGTTGTTCTTGCACATTCTTAAAATCACATCAGCAGTTAGTTTGACTTAGATTTCATAGATGGCGCTGTAGCAGTGAATCTATTTCAGTTTTGACGTTGAAAATCATAAAAGAAAGGTGGCGTCAAGGTAGAAAGCGCGGCGCTGATCACAAGGTCTCGGGCTCAAACCCAGAGCGTGTCGGAATTATTATTTTTTAATTGTTTCAAAATTTTTATATATATAATTAAATGAGTTTTCTATTTCATTTATATTTTTAAATACATCGAAATTGAAATTTGAACCATACTAAATGTGCTTTTCTATTAGTTTGGTTCAGGGTAGTATCTAGTCGAGCGCTCTCGACTAGAGTTTTCTTACTTGTTTTTTTTTTTTTTTTTTTTTTTTTTTTTTTTTTTTGAATATTTATTTTGGCCATCTTGTATGTATGTACATATGTCCGATTTATAGTGCTCCAATTTTCCCGATCCGCCCATCCGATATGCCAGAAATCATATTAGTCGAAGAGCTATTATATTTCATTGAGTATTGTTAAAATTAAGATACAATAAATTAAAATTGCGGAAAAAACAAAACAATTTTTTGTTGATCTGCACTGCACTGACTACACGCAATTCTCCTTTGATTTCGCTGCAAGTTGTGTAGTTGCGTATGGTGAGATTGCGCCAGAATTCGTGGTGTAAAATAGTGTTCTCATCTTCCCCTCACTATGCAGCTGCAGGTCAGCTGATCATGTATGAGGAAGGGAAGAGGCGGAGATCATTAATGTCAATCGCAAGTTGCGATTGAGTGATCTGTATTTTAACAATGGCTGTCGCTTTACCTGGCTGCGAGCATTGGTACTCGTGGTGAGTACAAGGTTTTGAGCGTTCGTAGTTACATATGTGGGTTAAAAGGTCATTAATCCTTCAATGGATGTATGAAATGCACGCAAGTAGGCACTCAAATAGGAAATTTTATAGCATATTCTAACTAACAGGGGTGTTAAAATATCTGACAGTGATTACACTTCAAGGAAATATGTTGATCATCACCAAAACTATTTCCATTTGAATGAAATGGTTTTAGAGAAATTAGGTATTGGTATGATAACACAGTTTCCCTTAGATGCAATGCATCTAATAGACTTAGGAGTTACAAAGAAAATTTTAAAAATTAATTTACAATAATTTAGTCAAGCACTGCAAATTTTCCAATGATCATAAAATAGAAATAAATATACGCAGCCTTTCAATAGCAGCTTTAATTCCGTCCGAGTTCCACAGAAACCCCCGAAGTCTTGAAGAATTAAGCAGGCAGTACAAAACAAGGCAGTACAAGTAGGCCTTCTATCGCCATGCATATTTTAGTGTTAACAGAACTTTATCAGAAGCATACTATCTCTATTAAAGAAGAAAGAATGTCTTCTCTATCATCAGCCAATGCAGCAGCAAGTGCAGCAGGCAAGAAAAGGAAGTGTTCCGTTAGTTATTCAACTATTGTTAGATCTGAATTTAAAAACTTTGATAGGAGAGGTTGTAGAACCGATAAAACATATTATTCTTATAAAAAGTTTAAAATTATGTATATTAGAAGCAACACTTGCAATTGCCTACGTAAGCAACTGCTTCTCGCTGCATTACGGCAGCAAATGCTCTAAGTGATGATCACATGAGCAATATAATTTTTAAAGGGTATTCGGTCAACTGCAGCTCACCGGTGAGGTGAGAAGACAATTTGATTTACCAAACTTTTTCATTACATTGTCTGCTACAGAAACTAGGTAGAACTACAAGAAAGCGCAGCAGTTTTCCTGTTACGAAGTATTGTTAGCTTGTTGAGCTCCAACAAACAACTTCACCTCATATACTCGGCATGTTTTGGCTTAATGCTAATATTGTTGATGCCGTGAGTAGGTAGAGGTCTATTTCAACCGTAATTGAATTTATTAACAAGTAAATTTGACTGATGTAAATATAAATAAATTGATTGAATACCAGAAGCAGAATCAAGGGCTTTTATGTATGCGGCAAATAGGGGGAACTCGCTTATGCCGCTTTGGTATTTCTTACCCTCCAATGCCACAAACAGAAATTCCATTTTCTTCGTCGGAAAGTGAATGTCTCAAGAGTTCTCATCACAAAAACCTTCAAAATATTACCAGTTTCCTAAATATGTCCATCGATATTCAATTTCGAATTGAATGCGTGATCACAATTTCACCATTAAACAAAAAAATGAAATTATAATTTAATTAATACATAAAAGTATAAAAATTATAGTGGAAGGTATAAAAATAGATGCTCCCACCTAATCTTTTAGTCCCTTGTTCAAAATGTCAAAACGAATGAGAACTTGTGGAATTCCAAGCATCGTTGGTATAAGGATTGAAATAAAACACGTAAATCATGGACGTGATCGCCAACACTATCGAGGTGCCAAAGATCGAGGCAATTCAAAAATGAACCTCAATTCGCTACAGAAATCACTCGAAAACAGGTCAATCGCTCAAGGAAACAGGGGGAAAAAGGCTTCTTTCTATGCAACGATGAATTTTCTAAATTCTGTCTTTAAATTACTGTCCGTTTCCACCAACAGACTCGATAGATTCCAAATTACAGTAATTTTTAATTTGTAGTTTAGTACGCAGCCCGGACTTAAATCCAATAGAGAATCTCTGGGGAATCTTAACTCGAAGGGTTGAAAAAGGCCATTATTCAAGAATGGCAAAAACTTGACATCCAAATACTCTTAATTACCCTTAATGAATGCCAACACGACTGATATAAGCGTTGAACAATAAAGGGAGCTCTATTTTTTTTTTTTTATTTTTTTTTTTCATTGAATATATTGATAGTTTTATAAAGTCTAATCAGCAATGTTTTTTTTTATTTTTTAAATATTTTGATCGGTTCAGTTTTAATATTGTAGCCCAGAAACTGCTTTTAGATTTTTATTTAATATTAATGGACTCAGATTCCGATAAAGAAAAATGGATTTTAAAAATAAAAAGTATACATACATATATCTGGGTTATCTATTGAAACCTTCGGGCTATTGTAAATAGTCTAAACTAAAGGTTCAATTCGAACTATTTGAGCTATTTAGCGACTAAATGTATCGGTCATTGGTGGGATAAGTTCGGAATGACTCCCCAGATGTTTTCTTTGTTGTAACATCCTAATTAAACCAATATAACATTGTTGAGTTATATCGTATCCAGTTACGTTGTTCGTTTTATTATCTCCCAGAGAGGTACTTATATTTACAAATTAATTGTAACAATTAAACACAGGTATCAACAATAAGCCATGGAAGGGTTGTAAATCAGGACTTAATTTTATTTTTATTTTCGTCCGATAGGAGCAAATATTTAAAATTAGAGCAAATAATTTACTTTGCTTAAAGAAACATACGCTAGAAACACGTTCCCTGCTTCTGAGCATTTCTTCAAATAATACATGACATCGCTTCGCGTGGGCATATGGAACGCTAATGGCCTGAGCAGCAAGGCTCAAGAATTAGCCGTCTTCTTATCACGGAGAAACATCGACGTTATGCTGATTGCAGAATCTCGTGAATGCCCCACGCTAAAAATCTACAGATACGAACACTAACAGTGCTAACAGTTTCGGAGGATCCTCGCTGCTTATCCGCTCAACTCTGGCACACACACCATCGGCTCAATTCTCCGACGCTACACTTCAATTCTCTGCCATTAGCCTTTCAACATCGATTGGCGAGATTGAGATTGCATCGATATACTGCCCGCCTAACGCAGATCTCCGTGTACAAGACATCGTACAACTCATCAATCGCAGAAACCAAAAAACGCTTATTGGAGGCGACTGGAATGGTTGGCACCCATTTCGGGGTAGCAGCAGAGCGAACCAACGCGGAGAGACAATATTCGACGCAATACAAAGCGCACAGTACTCCATCCTGGCCCCGGGAGCCCCCACACGCTACCCAATAAATGGACACCATCCCTCTGCAATCGACTTCGCTATCTACAGAGGAATAGGCGACAGACTCTTGAGCATTGAAGAATGTCTCGATCTGTCTTCGGATCATCTTCCGCTGATAGTCACCGTGCACGCTCACCCACAACCTTTCCCGACCAGACAACGCCTTCCCGCTGGGTCGGATCTAGCAATCTTCAAGCTCGCTCTACAATCCTCACTGCACCCGGAAATAGAACTCCGCACTGCAGAAGACATAGAGTATGCAGCAAATAGAATGCAAGATGCTATAACAGAGGCAGCGCTGCTAGCTGCACCGGCTGCTCACAATCAAAAGCACTCGCACTACAGCATTCCTCTCACCCAGCACGTTCAAAATCTGCTTGAGTACAAACGATGGACAAGGAGCCGCTGGATCAGAACGCGCATAGCCAGCGACAAAATCAGATATAACAAGTAAGAAAACTCTAGAGAGTGCTCGACTAGATACTACCCTGAACCAAAATAATAGAAAAGCACATTTAGTATGGTTCAAATTTCAATTTCGATGTATTTAAAAATATAAATTAAATAGAAAACTCATTTAATTAAATAAATAAAAATTTTGAAACAATTAAAAGAGATAATTCCGACACGCTCCGGGTTTGAGCCCGAGACCTTGTGATCAAGCGCCGCGCTTTCTACCTTGACACCACCCTTCTGTTTTAATTTTCAATGTCAAAACTGAAATAGATTCACTGCTACAGCGCCATCTACCAAATCTAAGTCAAACTAACTGCTGATGTGACTTTAAGAATGTGCAAGAACAACCAAACTAATAAAAATGTTAAAATTTCAATTTCGAATTTTGAAAAAATATAAGAGAAATTTAATCACAAATATATAAAAGTTTTGAAGCAATTAAAAGAAAACTACAATACGCCCAAGCAGGATTTGAACCGGGGACCTCGCGATCGAGCGCCGCACCCTCTACCATGACGCCACTCCTCTGTTCTCATTTGCAATGTTAAAACTGAAATAGATTCACTGATGCAACGCCATCTAGCAGAACTAAACGAAACTAACTGCTGATGTGATTCAAAGAATGTGCTAGAAGATGTTTGAATGTATGTGTGCACACGTATTGGAAAACTGCTGTTGCTGCAGCACGTGCGTTTGTTAATTGGCCAAACATTTTGTTATTTTTTAACGTCGATTGACTAAACCGAATTTAATGAAACTTTCAGCATATGATCTACATATTCTATTGAATATTTGGCATTTAAAAGAAAACATCAAATCAAATCATTCACAATTAGCTATACTAGAATCTGACCTTCACTGGGGATTCTGGTGAATTTGGAGCCGGTATCCAAAATATAACAAAAACCGAAATTGTATAAAATGCATTGGAATATACTTTTAAAATTTGGAGACTATAGCTCTAAAAATGTAGGAGTTATAAATTTATAACCTATTGCTCTTGGGTTGCGCTGCAGTGTTGGCAATATTATGAGAACTTATTTGTTGAATAATTTAATTTCTAGACGTACGATCGTAATGAAACTTACAGAACGTAATCATGATGTTTAAATGTATGTGCATACCGAAGCACAAGTCTCTAGTATTTGATATACGACTTTTACAAAGATGAGGGTGAGGGGGTGGATTTAAGGGTGGGGGGTAAATTTTAACAAAAACCGAAATTGTCTAAAATACATCTTAATATACATTTTAAATTTGGAGACTCTAGCTTGAAAGATGTAAGAGATATAATTATTTAAGTGATCTTCGATAAGGTTTTTTATCGATAAAAAAGTATCGGAATGACTTATCGTTTTTTAGTGAAAAACTCGATATGCGCGCTGTTTTTACGGACATTTTAAAAAAAGTTGAAGTCTCTAGCTCTTATATCTTCTGAAATCGACGCGTTCAAACATACGGACGGACGGACGGACGGACAGACAGACGGACAGGGCTAAATCGACTCAGCTCGTCGCCCTGATCAAGAATATATATACTTTGTGGGGTCTGCCACGCCTCCTTCTGCCTGTTACATACATTTTAACAAAACCATTATACCCTGATTTCCCATTTTCAATGGGTTCAGGGTATAATAATGAAGCTACCAGACAGCTCAAAGTTGCCCTGGCCCACATGCAATGTACGCGTATTAGAGAGGCGCTAGAACGAGCAGATACTCCAGCTGGGGCGGAATTTCAGCTATGGCGATATACGCGCAATATTAAAAGACAGCCTCTGCGTCGTCACCCCATCCTGAGTGCTACGGGTCAGTGGCTTACTGGAGACGAAGCGCAGGCCGAAGCCTTTGCTGACCACCTCTATGAGCAATTCTCGCCGCTGCTAACTACCGAGCTACCAGATCTAAATAGCATCAGAAGAACTGCGGACTGTCCTATCCCAGAAGGTACCCCCATCGAAGCATGCACAAAGGCAGAGGTTCTCAAGCAGATGAAAGCTGTAAAAGCAAAAAAGGCGCCGGGACACGACCGAATAGATGGAAAAGTTATTAGGGCATTGCCTGACTCAGCTATAGACTACTTCGTAGTATTATGCAACGCCATCCTTCGCATTTATATGTATGTACATAAGTCTCCACGCATATGTAGCATCAAGCATACCAGCGTTTCTTATGCACGCGCTCATTTGTATGTGTGTATGTATGTACACATAAATGCATACTCTAGCGTTGAAATGAGACTGATTTGTTTTTGCTTTGAATTTACCATCTGCTACTCTCATAACAAGAATCTTATTTTTGGATTTCATTTTAATTACAATTGTTGATAGTAGGTGGTGGCGCTGTCGGCAAAGGCGCCGGTTCAATTTGTTTTTGTTCTTTTGACAAACATGACTTGGGTGCGAGTTCAAATCCCGCGGAAAACTCTTTTTTGTAAATTGCAAATTTTGTTATTTTAGCTTCTTTTATATTTTTTAAATATTTAAATTTTATTTTTAAATTTTATAAAAATGTTTCATTCCGTGTTATCAATGCCTATTAAGCCTATTTGTATATACATGTACATACATACATAGATAGCTCAATATAAATGCGCATATAAATGTCGCAATTTGATACTACAAATGCCGATTGCCACGCCCCTAGTGGCCGTAGACACCTCATTTTTGGCCAGTTCTTAGAAAGAGCTAACGGTAACATAAATGCGAAATTTGAATGCTTACGCTCAAAAAATGTGAAAATTACAGGGTATTTTTCGATATGCCACGCCCCTAAAGAGGCGTGACAATTATTTTTGGGGCAGCTAGCTCTTAAACTGTAGGAGATATAAAGTTTTGCGGTTTGCCACGCCCCCTTTGGGCGGACATATATCCACTATAGCTTGTAGGACTTGGGAGGTCAACTCGCGTATATATACCAAATTTCAAGTCTCTAGCATCAATAGTGCCTAAAATATAGCCAAATTTGAAAAATCACTATATCTTCAGGTCCGATTTGCCACGCCCCCATTAGGCGTAGACATAAAATTTTTTCATCAGTCATTATAGAATTATAGCCTTAGCTCACGTGCGAAATTTCAACGTTCTAGCTTTAGAACTTGAGGAGATACAGTTTTATCTGATTTGCCACGCCCCTAATGGGCGTAGATATATCCACCATAGCTTTTTGGATTTGGGGGGTCAACGCGGATCTACATACCAAATTTAAACTTTCTAGCTCTTCACCTAACATGATTTCTGGTATATCGGAAAATGCATTTTCCGATTTGCCACGCCCCTAGTGGGCGGATCGGGAAAATTTTAATACTTTATAAATCGGAGTTATACACGAATATGTGTTCCAAATTTCAAGTCTCTAGCTTTAATAGCGGCGAAATGAACTGCGTTCATACGGACAGACGGACGAACAGACAGACGGACGGACAGCAAGACGGACATTGCACAAAACCAATATACTAATTCACTTCGTGAATGAGTATAAAAACTCGACTGGATGTTAAGAAGCGATAGCCCTCTGTCACTACGAAGTAAGAGGCATATATACAACGCAATAGTGGCACCGGTCTTTACTTATGCAATGCCTTTATGGGGGTCTGCTGCAAAAATCCACATAAGCAAAATTCAAGTCATACAAAACAAAGCACTAAGGACTTGGACCGGAGCCGAATGGTACGTCAAAAACGAGACTCTGCACACCGACCTCGAGATGCCGACAATTGCTGAGCTCATTGGCTGACACAGCACAAGGTACGCGTACAGATTATCCGGCCACCCAAACCAGCTTGCAGTCAACTTATTAACGAACACCATCAACAGAAGGCTGAAAAGACCACACCCCCTGGACCTGAGAAGTGACCTCAATTAAAGTAATATCTAGTAATAAAGGCATAAAGCCAATTTAATAGTTAAGGCACCCTTATAAATGCGCTATAGAGTTAACAACAAAAGCTGCAATAAAACTATAATAAAAAAAAAAAAAAAAATACATGACATTTCTTTTGGGTATAGAAAGCATCGCTTCCTGCTTATGTGAACAACTATTTGCCGACTCCTGCTTCAAGAGTATAAACGATGTGCACTGCTCGGCTCGTAGTTCTGTTTTGAGCATAGTCTGCCAGCAGCATTGCCTATTAACAGTGCGCATGGTGAGCTTGCGCTGGAATTTGAGGTGAAAATAAGGTTGTCGCTCGCGATTGAGTGATCTGTATTTTAACAGTGGCTGTCGCTTCCACTTGGCTGCGAGCATTGGTACTCGTGGTGAGTATAAGGTTTTGAGCGTTCATAGTTACATATGTGTGCATGCGCTGTCGCACGATTGAGTGATAGTGTAAGTCTCATAACAGTGCTTGGCTGGAAGAAACGTCTGCATTGTTGTTGCGAGTTTTGTATGCAGGGCCAACTTAGCCTTTTACCAGCCAGATCTGGTGGCATTTGGCAATTTTACAATTCAATGATTTTATTGAGTTCGGTAATTATGTGTCAATTTTCGAATAAATATATAATTCATAACAAGTCAGAAAGCTCTAGTTGAGACTGCTCGACTACAAGATACCATGAGCTTTGAGCAACTGATATTTTAAAAATTCTTCGTGTCTTTCTGCTTCACAAGAAACAACACATGCACATAAGACACACACACACAAACACCCGCACAGATGAAGACACATTGGATAGGCCCACATATTATTGGAATTCAATTGTTTAATAACAATAAATAAACTCGAAATCTACCTCTTATCTTTTCTGAGATCGACGTGTTCATACATACGGACCAACGGCCGTACAGACCGACGGACAGGGCTAAATCGACTCAGCTCGACGTTCAGGGTATAATAACTGAAATGGCTATTTTTCTGGCTATTTTTGAATTTGATCTAGCCGATTCTAGCAGGTTCGAAAGATTAATTTCTCAATAAACATGTGCTTATCAATTGCTGCCGATTTTTCGGTTTTTTGCCCATCCTGTAATAGGATGATAATACCGAAAACAAGAAAATGCATACAGTGACGAAATAAATTATTGGCATAAAAGCTTTTTATACCAAACATACGGATAGACGGACAGGCCGACGGATAGGGCTATATCAACTCAGCTCATCGCCCTGATCGAAAATATATATACTTTTCGGGATTTCTCATGAATTTTCCAAATTGTCACGCCCTTAGTAGGCGGATCCGAAAAATTTTAGCACTTTATAAATCGGAGATATGTATACACGAGTATATGTTTCAAATTTCAGGTCTCTAGCTTCAATAGCGCCGAAATAGACTGCGTTCATACGGACAGACGGACAGACAGATGGACAGCAAGACGGACATTGCACAAAACCAATATACTCATTTTACTTTCGTGATTGACTATAAAAAGGAGCATATCAAGATTTGCGCTTGATATCCTTGTTCGCCTTTCATTTAAAATTTCTCCAGAAGAGGAGAATACCCGCTCGCTTGTTGCAGAGCTTACCGTAATACATAAAATATTTTTGCCACCGCTTGCAACAATTTAAGGTCCGCTGCATCAACCCAATGATAATGCAGCTATAGCTGCATTAGCTATAGCGTTCAATTTCTAAGTCAATTGCATTTTTGTCAGGTTCGTCAAATTTTCTTTTTATACCCTGAACCCTTTGGTTTTCTGAAAAAGTATATAACGGGCAGAAGGGATCATCGCAGATAAGCTGAGTCGATATAGCCCTGTCCGTCTGTCCGTTCATATGAGTGCGTCGATCCCAAAGAGCTAGAGAACTTAAATTTGGCATGCATACTCGTGTGTACCATACGCAGTACAAGCTTACCATATTTTTCAATAAGTCCTCCGATAAATTTGTATCGACAATTATCGAAAAATTGATTTGGTATTTCATGTAGTAGAGACTTGTGCTTTGGAATGTACACACATTTTCACCATATGATTACGCTCTGAAAGTTTCATTAAGATTGTACATTTAAAAATTAAATTATTCAACAAATAAATTCTCAATATATTTTCCACACTTCAGCGCAGCCCAAGCGCAGTTAGCAGGGCGCGGGCTTATGCGTGCTTGTGGATGCATATGTATGTACATTTTGTACATTTGTATGTATAGAAGAAGTAAATAATTTCAAGTTTGATGACCCACGAGCACATAGGTCAAGTTTCAAGAAGCCTTTCAGCATTTAAGCTAAACGCTTACAATAATTCACCGATATTCAGTTCATATTAGGATGCTTCAGTCTTGACAGCTGTTAGAAAATTAACCCGATGACTCTACAGACATATTTATTAGGGCTTTTAGAGCATTATGTTCAGCGCCCAGACAATTTAGTTAGTTGCACTTCGCAATGGTAGAAGTTTGATTAGAAAAATTCGCTCTCCCTAATGGGATTATTAATAGGTAAACAAGATTTAATATTAATACTGAGAGAAGCCAATATTTAAAGGAATTAGTAATGTTATATGTCCCATAGAGGGACGAGATGATAGGTTTATAGTATATGATTTGCTTGAAATAAATCCTAGATTGAATGTCTGCCAAAAAATCCAGGCAGTACAAGTAGGCCTTCTATCGCCATGCATATTTTAGTGTTAACAGAACTTTATCAGAAGCATACTATCTCTATTAAAGAAGAAAGAATGTCTTCTCTATCATCAGCCAATGCAGCAGCAAGTGCAGCAGGCAAGAAAAGGAAGTGTTCCGTTAGTTATTCAACTATTGTTAGATCTGAATTAAAAAACTTTGATAGGAGAGGTTGTAGAACCGATAAAACATATTATTCTTATAAAAAGTTTAAAATTATGTATATTAGAAGCAACACTTGCAATTGCCTACGTAAGCAACTGCTTCTCGCTGCATTACGGCAGCAAATGCTCTAAGTGATGATCACATGAGCAATATAATTTTTAAAGGGTATTCGGTCAACTGCAGCTCACCGGTGAGGTGAGAAGACAATTTGATTTACCAAACTTTTTCATTACATTGTCTGCTACAGAAACTAGGTAGAACTACAAGAAAGCGCAGCAGTTTTCCTGTTACGAAGTATTGTTAGCTTGTTGAGCTCCAACAAACAACTTCACCTCATATACTCGGCATGTTTTGGCTTAATGCTAATATTGTTGATGCCGTGAGTAGGTAGAGGTCTATTTCAACCGTAATTGAATTTATTAACAAGTTAATTTGACTGATGTAAATATAAATAAATTGATTGAATACCAGAAGCAGAATAGGGGGAACTCGCTTATGCCGCTTTGGTATTTATTACCCTCCAATGCCACAAAAAGAAATTCTATTTTCTTCGTCGGAAAGTGAATGTCTCAACAGTTCTCATCACAAAAACCTTCAAAATATTACCAGTTTCCTAAATATGTCCATCGATATTCGATTTCGAATTGAATGCGTGATCACAATTTCACCATTAAACAAAAAAATGAAATTATAATTTAATTAATACATAAAAGTATACAAATTATAATGGAAGGTATAAAAATAGATGCTCCCACCTAATCTTTTAGTCCCTTGTTCAAAATGTCAAAACGAATGAGAACTTGTGGAATTCCAAGCATCGTTTGTATAAGGATTGAAATAAAACACCTAAATCATGGACGTGATCGCCAACACTATCGAGGTGCCAAAGATCGAGGCAATTCAAAAATGAACCTCAATTCGCTACAGAAATCACTTGAAAACAGGTCGACCGCTCAAGGAAACAGGGGGAAAAGGGATTCTTTCTATGCCACGATGAATTTTCTAAATTCTGTCTTTAAATTACTGTCCGTTTCCACCAACAGACTCGATAGATTCCAAATTACAGTAATTTTTAATTTGTAGTTTAGTACGCAGCCCGGACTTAAATCCAATAGAGAATCTCTGGGGTATCTTAACGCGAAGGGTTTATGGCAACGGGATGCAATTCGCAAACATTATTGAATTAAAAAAGGCCATTATTCAAGAATGGCAAAAACTTGACATCCAAATACTCTAAGCCTTAATGAATGCCAACACGACTGATAAACACGTTAAACAATAAAGGGAGCTTAATTTTTTTTTTTTTTTTTTTTTTTGTCATTGAATAAATTGATAGTTTCATAAAGTCTAATCAGCAATATTTTTTTTTTTCAAATATTTTGATCGATTCAGTTTTAATATTGTAGCCCAGAAACTGTTTAGATTATTATTTAATATTAATGGACTCAGATTCCGATAAAGAAAAATGGATTTTAAAAATAAAAAGTATACATACATATATCTGGGTTATCTATTGAAACCTTCGGGCTATTGCAAATAGTCTAAACTAAAGGTTCAATTCGAACTATTTGAGCTATTTAGCGACTAAATGTATCGGTTATTGGTGGGATAAGTTCGAAATGACTCCCCAGATGTTTTCTTTGTTGCAACATCCTAATTAAACCAATATAACAATATAACATTGTTGAGTTATATCGTATCCAGTTACGTTGTTCGTTTTATTATCTCCCAGAGAGGTACTTATATTTACAAATTAATTGTAACAATTAAACACAGGTATCAACAATAAGCCATGGAAGGGTTGTAAATCAGTACTTAATTTTATTTTTATTTTCGTCCGATAGGAGCAAATATTTAAAATTAGACCAAATAATTTACTTTGCTTAAAGAAACATACGCTAGAAACACGTTCCCTGCTTCTGAGCATTTCTTCAAATAATACATAACATTTGTTTTGGGTATAGAAAGCATCGCTTCCTGCTTATGTGAACAACTATTTGCCGACTCCTGCTTCAAGAGTATAAACGATGTGCACTGCTCGGCTCGTAGTTCTGTTTTGAGCATAGTCTGCCAGCAGCATTGCCTATTAACAGTGCGCATGGTGAGCTTGCGCTGGAATTTGAGGTGAAAATAAGGTTGTCGCTCGCGATTGAGTGATCTGTATTTTAACAGTGGCTGTCGCTTCCACTTGGCTGCGAGCATTGGTACTCGTGGTGAGTATAAGGTTTTGAGCGTTCGTAGTAGTTACATATGTGTGCATGCGCTGTCGCACGATTGAGTGATAGTGTAAGTCTCATAACAGTGCTTGGCTGGAAGAAACGTCTGCATTGTTGTTGCGAGTTTTGTATGCAGGGCCAACTTAGCCTTTTACCAGCCAGATCTGGTGGCATTTGGCAATTTTACAATTCAATGATTTTATTGAGTTCGGTAATTATGTGTCAATTTTCGAATAAAAATATAATTCATAACAAGTCAGAAAGCTCTAGTCGAGACTGCTCGACTACGAGATCCCATGAGCTTTGAGCAACTGATATTTTAAAAATTCTTCGTGTCTTTCTGCTTCACAAGAAGCAACACATTGGATAGGCCCACATACTATTGGAATTTAATTGTTTAATAACTTTTCTTGTGTATGGACTCTTTTTGAGATAAACTCGAAATCTAGCTCTTATATTTTATGAGATTGACGTTCATATTTCCTCTGACGGAAATAAAAATCTTTATTTATTCCAGCACTTTGACAACAAAATCAATAAAATTTGTTGCGCTGTTTAGAAAATATAGCAACGTAATATTTCGTTAAATATTTGAATATTTGCTATACCTAATTTCGTATACACATACGATTAATTTTGGTATAAAATTGTCATTACGATTAAAAGCATAAGCATTGTGAAAGAAAATAAACGCTAATAATACTGAGTGTGTTAAAACAAATTTTGAAGTGCAAAGAGCAATTAGTGCCAATCACAATATGTACGAATCGATAGAAATTTCTTCTGGAAAGAGTGATGTTTGGAAAACTTTCAAGATTGTGGAATTCGATGGAAAGCCTCTTGATTTTGTGTGCTGCTGCAAATTGTTGCTTGTTTTTGCTTTTACCGTTAAAAATGGCACCACAACACTTGCTCGGCACAAATGCGCTTTAGTTCCTCCACCTAATCATCCATCGTTAAACTTTGCATCGAAGGCAGTTCCAAACACCTTTCTTGATGATTTAGCTAAAAAACAACTGGCTTTTGTAGCCAAAGACTTGTTGCCATTAAACGTAACTGAGGGTAGGTAAAAGTAAATTATTTTTATATTCATCAATGTTAATATTTGCTAAATTTATAGGAACTGGTTTTCGTAATTATGTTCAAGCTATATTGAACATAGGCGCCCAGTACGAAACGCGCGACTCCCATGATCTGATTCTGCCCGAAAAAACTTAACAGGAAATGTTATAATTGCAGAATAAAATATTATAAAAGATCTGCTCACTACTGACTTGTCAAACAAATACATGACTTTTACAACCGACATGTGGACCGACCAGTTTACCCAGAGAAGCTTTCTTTGCTTAAGTGCACATTATATTGATGAATCCTTTTGTTTAAAAACGTAAATATTGGGAGTAAAAGAATTTTTAGAAGAAAAAAGAACTGGCGGTAACGATTTAGAGCAAGTGAAGTACATTTATATTGCTTGAGTATAATTTAGAAAGTAATTTATGGAGTAGTGTTATTGTTACTGACAATGGAGCCAACGTAGTTGCCGCTTTCAACACTTATATGAGACTTTCTTGCGCCTGTCATAACTTGAACTTAGTCAGGGACGACGTTTTGGAAAAGAATCCCATTGAAGAAATGAAGACCTTATTGGAAAAATCAAAAAATCTTGCTAAATATTTTAAGCATTTAGAGCTTATCAAAAAAGCTGAACAATATATTAAAACGCGTTGGAATTCAGTTTTCATTATGGTTGAAAGGTTCACGAAGAAATTAAAATTTTACTTTCATCAAAAAATCAACTACAACGTATAGCAGATATTGATTTTACTTTAATGGAATGCTTAATTTCATTTCTGAAACCATTCAAAGATTGTTCTGACAAATTGTCAAGTGAATAAGAGCGAACAATTCACATACACATATATGTATATGCTTTATGGTACGAGAAACTAAAAAAAATTGTAAAATTGAAAAATACGACTCCATTGTTATTATGGAGCATGTAAATGAAAAAGCCTTCAACTCTTTAGAGAAGCGTTTTCAGCCAACTTCCGTTCATTTGGTTTAAATCTCCAATTCAAAAAAAAATTAGGTTTTTTTCCAGCCGAAAAAAGAAAATCATGGCTTAGAAAACGTTAAATGCTTGATGTTTGAAATTCATGATATGCAAAATGAATTAAATATAGGACGCGAAAATCGAAAACTCTCCGACAAATTTGAATCATGAATTTCAAGATTTTTTAGACAAAAATCAACCAAAAACAAGTAAGAAGGCTCTAGTCTAGATTGCTCGACTAGGAGATACCCTGAACCCTCCATTCTGCACTTCTTTTATGCACACACACATACACATGCATCCATGTGCAATGGTATGAGAATTTATTTGGTGAATAACTTCTTTTGTAGACATACAGTCTTAATGCAATTTTCAGAGCGTTTTTTACAATTTTGGGGAGAAGGGGCATGGTAACCAAAATCTGTTGATTACATAATGTTTGAATTCATCATATGTATATACACCGTAAATCTGAAGTTTCCACGTCTAATAGTATCCCAATGAGGCTCAAAAAACAAAATCAATTTTTCGATTATTCTCGATAAAAAAGTTATCGGACGGACAGATGGACAGGGCTATATCGACTCAGCTCCTCGTACTGATCAAGAATATATTTACTTTATGCCTGCCTATTATATACTTTTTCACCAAAAAAATTATACCCTGATTTCCCATTTTCATACATTTGAACATTATGATTACGTTCTGAAAGTTTCATTAAGATTGTATGTCTACAAAAGAAGTAATTCAACAAATAAATTGTGTTACTCTTGCCCACACTGCAGCGCAGCCCAAGCGCAGTCGCTGCTTACTGCGCAGTGTGGGTGGATGCATATGTATATATGTATGTATGTGTGCGTGCATAAAAGAAATGCAGAATGATAAGATTATCAGCTTGGAGGGATCAGGGTATCTCCAGTCTCGACTAGAGCCTTCTTACTTGTTTTTATATAAAAAATATTATAGTTTTTAAGAATTAAATTGTTGTTCTTTTTGAGAAAAACAAAAAATTGTAATTTTTGAGAATTAAATTTTTTGTAATTGTCTTGGGCGGGCCAGACAGAATATATACACTTTGTGGGGTCTGCGATAATTCCTTCTGCCTACTATTATTCCTTTTCACAAAACTATTACCCTGATTTCCCATTTTCAATGAGTTCAGGGTATAGAAAAAAATGGGTAGATCTCACCTTGTTGGTTCATATACCCTTTTGGTTCGAGTACACAACAGAGGTTGGCAGTCTTCTGCAGAATTGCTGTTTATACGGCTGTCACGATACTCGAGTGCAATTTTGACAATTTTATTAAATAATTACTTAAATTCTATCTTGTATTTAATTCCATGCGTTGCCACTGCGAAGCACTGCCTTCCATGCAGCGTGCCTACCAAAGATTTCCCCGTGTCGCTTAATTCTTTCATCAAAGCACTTTCTTGTTCAATAATCCATGTTACCATGTTACATTTCTCAGCTGTTCTCTTAAAACCTCTATTAATGGAATCGTTACTTAAATACAAAATCAATCGATTAATACGAACTGCCAGTTTTCCTCAACACAATTGCATCAGGAAATCCCATAGTAAGTTCAACAACAGCGTAAGATCACATCTATACGACATATAGAAATGACAGAACATTTGAACAAATATATGGGAAACACAGAAGGTATAGTAAATCGAGTCACGTCGATTATGCAAATTACAGTGTAGATATAAAATTATGAATAAATAAAAAGTAAATAATTTAAAAGAATTATTGATTAAGTTATGAAAAGCAGCAGGACCACCAATGCACACTAGACACAAATGCAGATTTAGCGGCATAAACTCAAAATTTAAAGATACGGACTTGAAATTTTGCAATTATACTTAGATTATTTATTTTTTAATTTAGGATTTTCTTGTTTTGGAATTTTGACCACGCCTACACCATATATATACTGATAATACTATAAAGATTCAATTTAATATAAAAATTTTTTTAAAATTTAAAATCGAATTCAAAAACTGTTTTCTCTTTTGGTATTAATTGCGCCTTGTTGTTTCTTTGCGAAGAGATACCCGATAATAAAAGATATGAATCAAATGCTCTCTAAAGCACGGCAGTTAGATTATTTTTCCGGCTGTTTTTCCTAGCGTGAAATAGTCTATCACGATTATAATATGTAATTCCGTGTCTAAGAAGCTTTTCCTCCCGTGATCTAAAATCATTTGAACAGTAGCGCTCGTTGGATACCGCATATATTTCTTTAAAAATAATTGAAGAGTTTTCTCACAGAGTTTCTTAAATTTAAGTACATTAATTTCGAGCTCGCAGCGTTGCTTATATACACTTTGTTCGGTTCAACCATCAAAGCCAGAGCTTTCTAATAGCCTTTTTCTATATATGTATGTATATTAGTAAACTGTTCTGCTTTTGGTGGAACGGAAGCAGCTTCACCAACTACCAGCGCGATGCAGTTGTAGCAACTGTGAGTCTGAACTCTGCGTAACCGAGCGTATCCTAAGCAGCGGCGAACTGAAGCATTTAACTAGTCTGGTGCGTTAACCTGTTAGGGAATGCGGCTGGAAAGATGACACTTGTAAAAGGGTACAAAGAATTTTGTATACACGAGGTGAATACACTGAAAATTGAGTTACATGATACAAATAACTTGCAATCAATTATATTTTTATAATTTAATAAAACTTATTTTAATTCCATATTATAATTATCCTCGTCATCACATTCATACTGCAATTCCTTTTTATTTGAAGCTATACACGGAAGATCCAAAAAACGTAATACCTCTTCTGAAAACAGGGTTTTGTTAAAAGTATGTAACAGGCAGAAGGAGGCTTGACGACCCCATGAGGTATATGTATATATTATTATTATTGATCAGGGCAACGAGTTGAATCAATTTGGCCCTGTCCGTCTGTATGTATGAACGCGTTGATCTCAAAATACATATGACGCAGAGACTTGAAATTTTTATTCTCATTCACGAAAGTGAAATGCTGCAGATAACGAATATATTCTTTTTCAAACTGTCTGCTAAAGTAAACAGAACACCGCTCTTCAACTTTATTTCCATTTCTAATATATAATCATCTCGATAGCCTTCACCAGCAAAGAATACGATTGATCACACCTCATACAAATTTCTAGTCAAACAGTTTTGTTCAGGCTGTCAGTTAAAACTTGTTTATTGTCATAAATATTTATTGTAATATCACCTTCTCATTTTGAAAGCGTCTTAGAGAATATGGCAAAGCGGACAAATCTATTTTTCTTGTGGACTACATTGTTTACCGTACTTGTTTGCTTGACAACCATTGCAGTATTCTCCGGATTTAATCACTCAAACGGTAAATTTAGATCAATGTTGGTGTCCCTGCTTATAGTGTTTTTGTGTCACTCTCTATTCGGAGATCCAATCAGGTTTCTAATACTTGCTACCCTAGACGCTTTTTGGAGTCCAAAGAACCTGAAATACGCTACAGATGCAGAAGTTGGCCATCAAAAACAGTTAGATTATCTTAACTTGCGATTGAACAGTTTACGGGCCCATCTCTCAATACCGGAAAAGCATCGTGATGAAAAACTGAACTCCCAGTATAGGGAGATAGTAAATGATTTATGGTTGTTTGGGATGTATTTCATGTTTATAATGTGTCTAATACTGTTCTTATCCGATGAGACTACGTATTACACTCGAAGTCACATTAAGCGCCTATTCACATACAATTATTCCAATTACTATGGATTGTACGATGTGAGCGAATTGACAAGTGCCTATGGCTTCATAAAATCTACGCTAATTAATGACTTTGCTATTGATGGAGAAGAATTTCAGAAATCGTGGATTCATAGCGAGCAGACTGCTTTGCTTGGAGTCGTTCGACTACGTCAATTGCGTGTTATTGATGTGCAGCTTGATAGAGTGAATAACCCTCCGTTCTCAGAGAAATCATATCTGCCTGGATGGAAATTACCATATCGTCGCTTTCCTTACGATAAAGTCTATTGGCGCATCTACGATCCGTGGATATTCAAAGATCTGAACTCGGAAATTAAATTGTTAATAAAGCGAAATGATAGAGGATATCTTCGCTCATATCCCAAGCTAAGTGGATACATGTCGTTACTTGCGCGCAGTCAACAAAATAGTGACGTGATCGTAGAATTCCTACACAGTAATAAGTGGCTCAATTATAATACGTCGGTTCTATTTATGGAGTTCGCATTGTATAGCGCTGACGCAAAATTATTAACTGTGTGCACCTTGCGTCTAGAGCAAACACCCTTTGGCACCATGATTCCTTACGTGAATGTAAATGCCATAAATTTATTTGATAAAAGGGACCAATTTACACACCCAACAATATTGTTTGTAATTGTGTATATCATAACATTTGTACGCTTCGTTAAGGGGCTGGCAATCAAATTGTGGTTTGAGCCGGCACAAATTCGTTCACTATGGAACAAAGTGGATGTTGCAATATTTGTGCTTAACATCCTTATTATAATAATGATTTTCATACGGGAGTCAAAAATCGCGACCATTTTTGATCACCTTGCAAATGACAGTAAATTGCAGTTCATACAAGTATTAGAAGCAAGTCGCATGCACTCGAACACCGAAGTACTTATAGGGTTTCTCTTGTGTATGATTACTCTTCGATTTTGGAAGGCTCTCGAATTCTCCAATATGTTCCAGCTCTTCACACAAACCCTGTATTTGTCTTGGCGAGCGGTGGCGTCTGTCGCTCTGGTGATTATCGTATTACTGTTGGGTTTTGCGATTGCGGTATCTACGTTTAATGGCAACAACAGCTTTAACTTCTCTGAATTTCGCCAGAGTATCATCACATGCACATGCTTCACATTCGGATATACCAATGGCGTTAATCCGGAAGAACTGTTTCGCGGCGGCCAGTTCATTGGCGCTATATTTTTTTCAATCTTGGTATTCGTTATTTCAGTGATTTTGGTGAATATGTTCGTATCAATAATTAACGACTTTGTTTGCACTGCAAAACATCAAAGGGATATGGTATCTGGTCGTCGCATCAACATATTTCAATTCATTTATGCCGAAATGAGAGTTTATGTTCTAAGGGTAAAGCAATTGCGAATGTTTCGTATATGTTATCGCCGAGATAACCGAACTGTTTCTGAAAACATAATGAGATCAATACAATCGATCAAACATAAGAGAAACAAATGGGAGCTTACCATCGCCAAAGCAATTGTTGCAAAACATACAATAAGTCCCCTTGATAATAATGTGGAGCATGACGAGTGTAAATATGATCAGGAAAGAATCTATACAATTGGAGCAATATTTAATACTCAAATCGATATACTTCACAATCTTTCGAATCATAATCATAGACGTACACAAGAACAGAATGAATGAAAAATATCATCTGTTCATCTCAAATAATTTCTAAATACTTCATAAAGATCCCGCTGCCCGATGCCAAGCTATTTCATAATTTGCTTCTCATTGTTAGCCCCACAAAAGGACATGTAAAAAAAAAACAAAATTTACAGTACATATGAAATAATGGACTAGTCGATGGTTAAGGGTGTATCCTTATCCCTCCAACCTGCAAACGGGAATTGCTATAAAAGACCGGAATGACTGCACATTTAAATTATTCAAATGTGTGAAAGAATCCTTAAATATTATATTATTATTGATTAAAATATTTGTGTATTGTACGTATGCCATTTGGCCACTTTTATTAATACATATTTATATATATTATTAGGAATTTAAATAAATAAAAATTGAAATGCATAAGTGCGCTTTTTGTTTGGAATAATACATTTTTACATTTGTTTTTTTTTTTAATTTCATTTTTCTAAGCTTCCAATATTGTAAATTCTAATATTTGGCTTTTACGTTGTTAACTATTCAATAGCATTTCCAAATTTTTGCTTAATGTTCCATTGCAATTAAACTTACTTTTCATTTTTATCAATTTAATAATAATTTAGAATTTCATGCACAGTAGAGTGAGAACTTTTTATATTTTCCTTAAAGTTAGTTTTATAATTTTATTTTAATTTTTATCATTTAACTCGCACCACCCTAAAATTACATATAAATATAGATATTTATAGTAAACGGAAAAAATTTATATTTTATATTTATAATCAATTCAAATTGTTAAGAATCTGATATTTTGAATATTAAAAACCAAATAACAAAGTCACAGACCTTAAAGTTTATTTACTGTGACTTTGGCATTTGAGTAATATATGAAATAAATAATCAAAATAATATATTTAATCTGAAATCTATTTATTTTCTTTTTATTTGCACAGAACAATCAAGTTACTCGTTTACATTTTATATTTTTTATTTTTAAGGAAGTACTTTAGATTACATTGCGTCTGTGGCTTGCAAAAATATTCAAGTTCTGTTGAGATGGATGCCATTTCTACTTTATTATTAATATATAATTTTTGGTGATTAGAAATGTTATACTTTAAACCACATATATTTTATTATTTTAAATAAAGATATATATTTCATTAGGTTGTTCTTAGTTTAGCATCTGCTTTGAGTGCAATTTTTAATTTCTAAATGTCTATATTCTAACAATTTTTCCTCTTAATCTTTTATGTTTTTTATTTACCATTCAGATATTTCAGCTTATTTGAAAGTTCAGCTATCAATCGAAAATAACACGCGGCCGAGCAGAACAATAATAAGAGTTATATATTAACTATGATGTTCACTCTACGAAGCTTTATTCATTAAAAACTTTATAAATTGGTATATCCTAAAAATCTTGATTTGGGAAGACAGTTAAAGTTAACATAAGGTTGTTTCAATAAAACATTTAGTAACTCAAGAATTGTAATGTGAATATTGAAAGAAAATTTTAAATCATTTTTATTAAAGATTTGTTTCTTAGGTCCCATTTACAAAATTTGTTTTTGAAAACAATAATAACGAAAAATTATTTCTTTTTTTTTTTTTAAACACATGCACAAACCTAGGAAGAAAAGTTGTCTAATGCTTAAAACTATTAAATTGGAAAAAATGATCTAGAATTCAATACTGCAATTCCGAAAAACTCATCTAAAATAACCACATGATAATTGGCAGAGAGACCAAAAATACAGAGGCTTTCATCAAGCCGCTCGAATTGCAGCCATCTTCTTTGCAGCAATATGTTTGGGTTTCCCAAATTTCTGTAAAAATGTTAAGAATACATAACTATTAAAACTGTATGGTAATAGTAATCTTATTATGCATATTAAAAGTTGTGTAATATTTTTAAAATCCTCCAAAAAGCATATTAATAGTTCTGTAATATTTTTAAAACTCTCCGAAGGGGAATTTCAAGTTTCCATACGAAGGGAAACCGTGTTTTCTGATTTCAGTTAGCCATCGATACCTTTAATAAATGAGTAGAGAATTTATATAATATTGGACGGTTACTGTGATATACGAATACTTTCGTATTCCTGGTACCTGATCACTACATTCTGCACATAAGAATACATAATATTTCTCCCGTGAGTGTATATGTGAGATAGTGAAAATATTTTCCCACACATCGACTCTGCTTGTTCATCCAATACGTAATGCATTTACTCTATTTGGCCAATTTTTAATACGATCATTAAAGTTAACGGGTTTTAAGCTCCGTTTATGGTATTTAACAGTTTTTAGTGCTTAAAGACCGTAATTTTATTGCAAGCGATAACATTGTGATATGGCAAAATATGTCAGGTGTTTATAGTCTCTTGAAGATATTTTTGCTGATATGTATCGAATTAATATATTAACATATATCTTGGCATCCATGAATAAAAATAACCTACCTTTCTCAACGCATTCAGTAGCACAATCTCGTACAGTCGACAGTTCGCTGACATATTTCTGAAAAAAGCAAATAAGGAAAGTGACATTTAAATGGACGCGAAAAGCTGCAATTACTTAATATGTAAATAATTTACATTTATAAACTGGCCAGCCTTTATTTGCCAATCTGTTTGTTTGTTCGTCTGCTTGCCGAGCTTATGGATATTGATTAACTAGATACATATATAATTTGCATAGAGAATATAATTGAACGATTATGTTGGCCCAGTCAGGAGTGCCCGACTAGGGGATACCTCATATATATACACACACACACGGTCACACGATATATTCATAAGAAGCAAATGCTCAGAAATTGTTGGCATACATATTTGTCGTATAACAAATGTGATTGCCTTAATTCTGTTGTAGATGGTTTTGCTCTTATGGAAAATTTAATGTGAAAATGACAATCCGAAAATGGATGACAAGCGTTGACCTCGACCCCGTTTTGTTGAGCACTGCAAACAACGAACAGCATATCAAAAGTTTTGCTTATTTGTGTGTCGACCGCTTTTTAATTTACAGCCATCAAATAAATGAAAATTATATGCGAGTCTCTGATAATTATATAAACAAATGCAGACAAACACATAACTGTGTAGTGTATAATACCATATAGAGGGGCTGATAGAGGGAAGGAGGAAAACTAGCTGGCTTTTATTTATATACATATTATATGTCAGTGCGGTTAGTGCAATTAATTTCACACTTAATTTGCTATGCACCAGCAATTTCAATAGAGACAAAACCATTAATTCTTAATGCTATTAAATTATTACTGTATAATATTGTTTCAACGGAAATTCGAATGAATTCCTTTGGTTTGCAATTATGGTTATGGTTCAACTGAAATCATCTACTTAAACCAATCTAATCCAGTAATCATATTAATTAAATTAAACTTAAACTAATCTAATCCATTAATCATATTAAACTTGGATTTATTTGAGAGTGTCATAGACAGGATCGACATATAAATCTGTTCCTGCTCTGTGCATTTTTTTAAGACTCATCATATTTAATTTCAAATATGTGCCAAATTATTTCTGGAAACTATCTAAAATGTGATTATCTGCCATAAACTTGTCATTTATAATTATACTCATTCACGAAGTGAATTAGTATATTGGTTTTGTGCAATGTCCGTCTTGCTGTCCGTCCGTCTGTCCGTCTGTCCGTCCGTCCGTCTGTCCGTATGAACGCAGTTCATTGCGCCGCTATTGAAGCTAGAGACTTGAAATTTGGAACAAATACTCGTGTATAACTCCGATTTATAAAGTGCTAAAATTTTCCCGATCCGCCCACTAGGGGCGTGGCAAATCGGAAAATGCATTTTCCGATATACCAGAAATCATGTTAGTTGAAAAGCTAGAAAGTTGAAATTTGGTATGTAGATCCGCGTTGACCCCCCAAGTCCAAAAAGCTATGGTGGATATATCTACGCCCATTGGGGGCGTGGCAAATCAGATAAAACTGTATCTCCTAAAGTTCTAAAGCTAGAACGTTGAAATTTCGCACGTGAGCTAAGGCTATAATTCTATAATGACTGATGAAAAAATTTTATGTCTACGCCTAATAGGGGCGTGGCAAATCGGACCTGAAGATATAGTGATTTTTCAAATTTGGCTATATTTTAGGCACTATTGATGCTAGAGACTTGAAATTTGGTATATATACGCGAGTTGACCTCCCAAGTCCAACAAGCTATAGTGGATATATGTCCGCCCAAAGGGGGCGTGGCAAACCGCAAAACTTTATATCTCCTACAGTTTAAGAGCTAGAAGCTTCAAATTTGGATAGTTGAGTTACTGGTAACCTCCTCTATCGATGCCTCAAAAATAATTGTCACGCCTTTTTGGGGGCGTGGCATATCGAAAAATACCCTGTAATTTTCACATTTTTTGAGCGTAAGCATTCAAATTTCGCATTTACGTTACCGTTAGCTCTTTCTAAGAACTGGCCAAAAATGAGGTGTCTACGGCCACTAGGGGCGTGGCAATCGGCATTTATAGTATCAAATTGCGACATTTATATGCTTGAGCTATCTATGTATGTACATGAATATACAAATAGGCTTAATAGCCATTGATAACACGGAAGGAAACATTTTTATAAAATCTAAAAATAAAATTTAAATATTTAAAAAATATAAAAGAAGCTAAAATAACAAAATTTGCAATTTACAAAAAAGAGTTTTCCGCGGGATTTGAACTCGCACCCAAGCCATGTTTGTCAAAATAACAAAAACAAATTTAGCCGGCGCCTTTGCCGACAGCGCCACCACCTACTATCAACAATTGTAATTAAAATGAAATCCAAAAATAAGATTCTTGTTATGAGAGTAGCAGATGGTAAATTCAAAGCAAAAACAAATCAGTCTCATTTCAACGCTAGAGTATGCATTTATGTGTACATACATACACACATACAAATGAGCGCGTGCATAAGAAACGCTGGTATGCTTGATGCTACATATGCGTGGAGACTTATGTGCACACATATACATGCATATATGCGTACATACATATATGAGGGCTATTTAAGAAGAAACAAATTAAAACTTATAAAATTGTTCAATTAGAAAAAAGAATAAAATAAATATCTATTTTATAAAAACGAAATATGTATGAAAAAAATACACAACATTGAAGGGACTTTGAACCTCCGCCACTGTAACATAACTTGCGACGCCTCTATCACCCACGCTATCGTTTTGCTTGACAATCTGGTAGCTAAAATACAATAAGCTAATAACAGAGCGTCATCTGACAAAACTACAATAACAGCTAGAAAATCCAGAAATCAATCGCAATTCTTAGAATGCTAAAAAGCGCACTTTTGTAATGTAAGCAAACGCTTAAGAATCTGCAATAGGTGTGACCGAAAGCTATTAACGAAAATTACCATACATTTGTACTCAAAAAGTGCACGACCAATATAATAATTATCGATTACTCGATAAAAATTACCAAAAGCTACAATTTCTTTAAAGCCAAATTAAATTTGAAATAAGAATAAATGCCCCTTTGTAAACATAGCATCATGTATACGGACTGTGAATGAGTATTCCGCAGTCGGTAGCGCCCGACTGCAACGTTCTTACTTGTTTATATTTTCGTTAGCAACCAAAGCCCGAGAAGATTTAACGGATATATCCTGCCTCTTCCAAAACTTTCGAGATAAAAACTTATAAAATATGTTAATACTAATTATCATGCATGAATGACGAAGAAAATTTGGGCTGCAGGCGATACATGTGCATGTAACTACTCCATTCAGGACACACACACATAGCCGAAGGCCATATGTCGCCTGTAGTGTCAATTCTTAAGATGATTTAGATGTAATTGCTAGATTGTGATAGGTAAACAAATACAAAATTCATTTTGCGAATCAGAGCTGAGCCCATGGCACGAAAGAGCTCCCATGCTGCTAAACATATGGAGCTCTGTTGTGCTTCGCTCGTGTTCACACAAAGACTATGAGGGAAAGAGAGAAAGATAGATAGAGGGTCAGAGAGAGAGATAGAGAGAGAGAGAGAGAGAGAGAGGGAGAGACGGAGCCGCCCTGCTGACGGCTTATGCAGCACTTAACCCGCTTAATCGATTGCGTCGAGGTAGCGGGGAGGGGTGGACCTGATACGTCAGGGCTTGCAAGTGGCCGCATCGAAAACGCAAAGCCCTCTGCAATGGTCTTTTGGTCCTTTGGTCCTCCTGGCTGCTGGGTGGCACTTAACAACTTTCCGTGTGCTAATGCCATGTGCTCCTTGAGCTTTATGATATCTGCAGCTGGCAGTCAACCGAGAGCATGCCAAGTGTGTTCCTATGTATGTTGCTAATGTGTGTAGACACTGTGTGGCTTATTATGTTACGTCACTAATGCGTTTGTCTTGCTGCCAGCTGATAAATGGTCCCATTGCGTTTGTCAATTATTCAGTTTACGGGTGCAATTGTACGCCCATCTCAGTCCATCTGTCTGCATTAAATAGGAAAACACTGTTAGTCTGGTGATTTGTCAAATTAAATACTGTGTATGAAATAGTAAATGAAATAAACTAAAAGAAATATACGGCTCCATATTTTACAGGAGCCTATTAGGTTCTTCAGACAGAGCCATGAATTACTCTAATTAGTCTTTTCTAAATTATACATATACAGTATAGTACAATTTTAAAGTCGTATTCCCGCTAAGCCAGCAAAGATATCCAACAAATTTGAATGGGGTCTTATTTATCTGTCATTCATTATGTCTTAACGCATTTCAATATATTGCTGCTCTAACAAATACCATTTAAAACTAAATTAAACTAAAAGTTATATTTCCATACTTTCAATGACTTTATTGCCAAAAAAATTCTTAAATTAGTATTTGTTTTGATCTCTTTTCTGTTTAACAATTTTCGGGTGATTCTCTACTCGTCTCTTAATCTCTCGGTCAAACTCTGTCGTGGATTACTATTAAAATTTGGAACCTCGTTTAATTTAAAGATCATTAAAAGAGCAACCTTCTTAATAGTTCGATGTATTTCAATTTAATCCAACAAAAAAGTTTCTGAACTAAACTGCGTTAATATGTTGTTATTTATTATATATATTATATTATGCTCATGCAATATTCTGGCACACAGCATGCGAAAATGTTATTTAAAAATGTTTTCCTGTTTATTTGTAACATTTGAGCATTCATGCCACTATACTAAAAAATTTCAAATTCATAGTGTCTCTGGCTCTATCCAAAGTTTCAATAGCCTTTAGTTCACACTTCAGTTTCCACATTCAGTGCACACGGAGGGCAGTCAACTCTAAGGCGTGGTTCGCTGCAAAGAAGGTTTGTCAGGTTTCTCTGGCTGCTGCCCATTATCAAATGCAATTTTATCAATGCACCCAAAAACTCAACCTGAAAGTATGCCTGAAATTTGATTTACTTTGTGTGTGTGTATCTGTGTGTGTGTGTATGCTATGTTGTGCACTTTCCATATAGCCGACGCTTTCAACCAGAACACAGTTGACGAGCAGTTGTCAAGTCTGCCAGCCGACAGCTTCCATTTGGCCCATACACTGCAAGTACATACATATAATATTTTGCAAGTGCAATTTGTTGTACCACGCCCACACAAACAACTAACATCAATATACTTATACTCGCTCTCTCTCTATCTCTCTCTCTCTTTGTCGCTCTCTCACTCATTCTCTCAATCACTCCATACTGCGGGATGCTGCAAGGCAGCAGAGGTAATATGATTACCAAAAAATGCCAAAAGCTGAGCAGCCTTTGGCCATGCCGTAGACGTAATGCAATAAACTGATTTTTGCTACCAGCTGCAACGATTGTCTGCACTTATCTAGCACCCAAGCAGCAGCCACCAGCCGCTAGCAATCGAGAATGGATAGAATTATTTCAATTTGCATCGGGCACCACTAGTTTAATGGAGTTGCAAAATATTCATTCTCAAAAATAAGATAAAATCATATATTTAATAGAAGGGAGCTTGAAAGCTTGACCGCTTTCCGATGATAAGTCTCTTTCAAATTAAATATAGAAGACACTAATAATATTTGTACCACCAAGACTGTCGAGTGACTAGTTGATGTGCCATGATACTGTGATGAGGTGGTATCCAGCCTTATAAGAATCCATCATAATTATTACTCTACTCTATAAGAAATCCCACATTAGACTTACACATTGTTCTCATTCAATTTAATGGAACAAATAGAGCCCCAAGTTTTCATCTTCAAAATGACCACAGGTTATCTATGTTATTTAACTAATATACCTTAATACTGCTGCAATGGTGTATGTTAGAGTTGCAACATAGAGATGGATCGATGTGGTTGTTGATCGTAATTTAGAATAAACATACATACATATATGTATATCGTCGCCTGTTACATAGTTTCAAACAAAAAGCGCTCATATTTTCAACTGGTTTTAAAGCAGGCATAGATATTTAGTACTAAAAAGTATATACAATTATTATTAAATATGTATCTTAAATTCGTGCTTTTGAGTCTTTTCATATGCAACATTCATTCGATTTCAAACTCAACGAATCGTTGCTCCCCGGAGTACTGCAACTTCGCCGGTGAATGTAGACTAGTGAACAGAAAACCAAATTGTACGTGCTATGCCGAGGCCTTTCACGGCAAATATTGTGAAAAAGTTAATGATCTGTGCGTAACGTCGAAAAATAGATGCAAGGCCCCACAGCTCTGTGTGCCCTATGTGGGTCAAACAGTTTGCGTTTGTCCGCCTGACGATAGATCTCAGGAATGCAACCTCGCCAAGCCTCTATGCAGCTACAACGTGCAGGTAAACTATGGCGTTGAGGAGCCAATTGTTTTGAGCTTCGCACGTCTTAGCCCCGAGCCCTTGCAAATAACAGTATCGTCAGAAAACAATTTAATTTCCCGCTCACGATCACCTATCAAAAGTCTATATACACGCAACCTAACCGCTACTCTACATGAATTGGGTATACGGCGACATGTCAAGCCGCCGTACAACGATGCTTACTATTACTTATTTAAGACAAAGCACACCACTCCGGGTGACAATCTATTGAATGTGACTATCGAGTCGGAGAACAGAAACGATGTGGATAGGATAACCTTAACACTACCCGTACATGTAATGAGACCGAATTTCTGCATACCTCACGTTGTGTTCCAACACTGCATGGATCCGCTGAATCCCAGGCAAATTGATTCCGCGCAATTTTGCAACTTGCAAGCAATTTTGGAGAAGCGTTGCTTGCATTCCAAACCCGTTCTGCAGGTTCAGTGGGCAGTTTACAAGTACGAGGAACACGGTAAGAAAAGCGTTGGCTAAAACTCTAAGCTCACCCTCTCTATACAAACTGAAACTTATATATTCTCTTAACAGAACACACGTATATGCTGACGGAAGGAGATCAGTTGTTGTTTAAGATACCGCAATATTTTTTGTGGAGAAAATCTCTTCTACTCTCCTACCCCGATCTTTTAGTTGAGGTGCAGCTTTCAGTCAAGGAGGAGGGCGGGCCCTGGGTATTCACCAAAGTAACCGAATCAATCAGCAATAAAACATGTTTTGATTGATATTTATTCGTAGTGTTATCTAAATGTGACGGCGCGGAATGTGGTTGCCGAAATATCCGGCGGTCATTATAGAGAAATCAGTGCCCGTAGTCAATGGCTGACGCTTGATGGCTCTCGCAGTGTTGAACCGGGACAGAATAAAAACGATACTCAGGAGCTAATATATACCTGGAGCATACGTTCGGATGGAGAACTTGAAGAGGTATATCTATCCAAAGACAGTCCCGGTAAGTATGCATTTGAAGAGATCTCGCGAACGACTCACTAATGCGCCTACAGAACCAAAGCTAACAGTTTCGATGACAGTTCTGAAAACTGCAAAAAGTATAATTACCTTGCAAGTTACAAACAAATTTGTAAAAGCGCGCACCGGAAAGACTAGCCAGATTATAGTATTAATCAAAGATAGAGAACCACTCCATGTAGAAATAGAATGTATCAAGAATTGCAAAGAAAATCGGTGTGCTGCCCATCAAGTGCTACACTTGCGGTCTATATGCCCCTCTTGCCTGCCACCTATTTTGAACACCTGGTATCTGAATAAAAAGATTGAACCGGTGCATAATAAAAGACGATTGATAATACGCGTGGGCGAGGACGATTTCATCGACAATGTACTAACTGTTAAACTGAAAGTCGTTGATCAGGGTGGCAACATCGGGAAAACAGACTTAAGATTAACAAGGTCGCACCCACCACAAGGCGGCATATGCACAATTGTGCCGAAAATCGGCACGGAATGCACCACCAAGTTCCACATATCTTGCAAAAATTTTACCACACAGATTGAAGAGCCGCTCCTGTATACCTTTAAAATGGGCGACATGTATCTCGAAAGAACCAATTCGCCAGAAACGTTTTTTTACCTAAATGCGAACAATGAATTGACTGTTCACATACTCGTATGTAGCTACCATTTCGCTTGCACAGTTGTCGATTTACCCTTTATTATTGACGACTCCGGATCTAATGATGCGCCCAACTTGAATGTATTGTTGGCGGAGGGGCGTAGGCAGCAGGCGTTTTGCTTCATGCAACTGCTTTCACATTATACAGAAAATATGACCAGTTTTGTAGATGCGGATATCAGCTGGGAAGATAGGGATTCGGCTACAGTCATGGAAATGGTGAACACTCTTGAAATTGCGAAAAACTGCATTTCACGTCTAAAGTCAATAAAGAACCCTGAAGTTCGAGTTGTTTCTCATATTATACACAGAGTGGCATATATTTTCGATTTTGTTAGCACGGATACCGAAGTACTCGATTTGACTGAGGTCATTTGGCTTGAAATGGCCAAGCGATTAACCTATATGATTACATTTTGCATGATCCCTGATTTGGAACTTTTGAAACTAAATTCGTTTCTCCTGGTGCCCAGCGATAAGGATAAAGAACTCTATATCGATTGGATGAACTTTAATCACCATTTTGCCATGCGAATGAGTCACATTGTTGCAATTGTAAAGGGGATTTTTATATTATGGCGTAATATTGGAGAGTACCTGACTCATTTCATTGAACCGGGGGAACCTTTTAGTTATACCATAGACGATGTTACCTTCAGAGCGGAAATGTATGATACATATACGCCGATCAAATTTATTTCACGCGACTCATATTGTTATATAAAATCACCTTTGAACACCACTGGATTCCTCCGCAAGCTACTCAATTCTAATCGTCTACTTATTTATACTTGGTGTCTCAAGTCCGATGTTTTGTGGTGGGTGCCCGGGGTAAGTTCACCGAATTCCGCCTCTATGGCCATCAATATTTTTGGCCGTAATATGGCTACCAATTACTTAACAGCATTGCCAAATAAGTTGGCTTCGTATAGTGTAGGCTTGAAACGCTTTTCGAACACCACAAATTATTATTACCAGGACTCGAATGCGGTTCTTTACCATGCGATAATTTATTCAGTAAAACTACAGAAGCATGCGAATCTGGTACTCCGATTTTTAGAAGCTTCGGTAGATTTTCGGGTACTAATGACAATGCATGTTAAACCGGTGCTACGCAACATTTACGATAAAAGTCACTACGTACCAATGGGCTCTATCAAGACGACACTTATTTTGAATAATCATTGCCCGCAAGAGAATACAGCCTACATTGCGATATATAAGGCCGATCCCAATTCTTTAAAACCAGCTAACTTCACAGTGCAAATTCGTTCACAGCAGTGCAATGCATTCGATTTGTCCAATGATAGCCCGACTTGGCGGAAATTCGATTGCAGTCTCAAGACCATGGCACAGAATCATAGATTCTCGCAGTGCCATGTGCACTATCTATCCATCTTTTCCGCCACAGCGTATAAGATCGAGCCATTTGAGATCCAACAAATTGCCAACGAGATATTCGTTCCTCCCGTTTCCAGCCTTGCCGTGATATTTTTCTGTGCAATGATCTTAGGAGTTGGGGCCCTATTGTTGTTGGCCACTCTACGGTCACGCTACAGGAGAAAGAATCTAATTCGAGTCATGAAATCGAAGCGAGATGAGGTAGACCCAAGTGAAGAGAATGTTATTGTGCAATTGCGGACGGGCGGAGGCTTATTAAGCTTTACAACAGCGAATGTTACACTCGAATTTATATCTGACCAGGGACGCTACAAGGTTGTTATATATCAGAATCCCGTAAATCCGCATTTGGCATTAGGCACTTCGCGTATGATAAGGCTGAGTGACAAGAAGGTCCAATTGCCTTGTCGATTGATAATTAGTCACGATCTGTCTGGTAGATACCCGTCGTGGTACTGCCGATCTATTCAAGTGGATGATTTACGGAACGATCTAAGCTACACATTTCCGTTACATTGCTGGATACGACGTGACCAAAAGGTAATGGTTTCATGTTATCCGAGGGAAAAGGAAAAGATTGCTAAGAAATTACATAAGATAAAGCGAGCTGAAGGATTTTTACTATTCTTACGAAGATTTCGATTTTATAGTCGAGTTTATTTTACGGACTGGTTCGTTCTGCAACCCATTTTCGGACCCTGGCGCTACACCGATGGTTCCCGCAACGCATATCAACGCACCTGTATATGGATATGCAAAACGATTATTATGATAACTGTCGTATTCTGTTTCTACAGGACAAGTACAATCTTCAACAGATACAAATTCCATAAATACTTTAAATTATTAGATATAAATGATATTTTGGCACTTTTCATTGGCAGTTACATGTTGGTGCTCTTTTTAAATTTCTGCCTGGAACATTTATCACTACCCTAGAAATATTCAAGGATTCACCTATGGGACACGTACAAAATTTTCAACGGATACCTAATTATTAAAGTTCATATGCTCCACTTCAAAGCCATAAATGGGGCTATTTTATAAACGAAAGATTTTTTCAGAAAATGTTTTAACTCGTTGAAATCGACTTGTACTTAATTATTTTCATTTCCTTTCCACTGTTTAATGTAAGCTGTGAAAACTAAATTCATGAAACTAGTTAGTTATTATTATATGGTCACCAACGGCTCGAATTTGAATTAATTTATCAAAGCTGATTATTCTCCTGTGTTTTAACCTAAATAAATAAATTGCCTTATACGAACTGCATTACATAAACCGATGGAAATTTGGATAGGTAGTCGAAGAGAGAGAGAAAGAGAGAGACACCGAGCAAGTCAGAAAGAGAGAGAAAGAAAGATAAATCGAGACAGAGAGATACAGACGGAAATAGAGAGGAAGGGACAGCGAGATAGAGAAATATAGTTAGTGAGAGGCTGAGAGAGAGAGAGAGAGAGAGAGAAAGAGAGAGAGAGAGAGAGAGAGAGAGAGAGATGAATACAGATAAATAAAGAGAGCGAGAAAGAGCTATCTCTCTCTTATGCTAATAAGAGAAAGAGAGAGCTTGAGCAGAGAAGTAAGAAAACAAAACAATTTAAAATGCACATATTTTGAAAAAGTTAAAAGCTCGGCTAATCTCTTGATTTGTACGACTCGGATTTTAGGATTGCACAAACTTGGCTCAAATATTTTAGGACGGTGGTACCATTGGTATATAGGAAATGTTTTCAGCTTAAAGTTTATTACGTGTACATCCTGGTGGAGCTTTAGCTGCCAGCTTGGACAATACGTATTTTTGGGGCAGCTGCAGCCGATGCCGTAAAAGAGCCACGTAAACGAAAATTCCGCGCCATAAATCACGTGTAAACATTTCAAGGTTTTGCTTTTCCTTTTGCCTGCCTCTGCTCGATGGCCAAACCCGAGCTCGGAAAAAATACAGCCCAGCAAAAAACGCTGCTGAAATGTGCTGCGAAATGGTTGCGTAACCGACAGGCTTAGACAACAAAACCTAAAGGCGGCTGCAGCCTCGGAAAAGTGAAGTCACAAAAACAAAAACCCACGACACAAATCAACAGCAGCTAAATTGGACGTCAACATGGCTTTGATTGCCTCCTATATGCACGTATGTATGTGTATCTGAGTGAATGAGTATGTGTGTCTGGCTGTGTATAATAACATCAGTGCTTGATGGCCACTTAAAGGAAACGAGGTGAGAGCAAATCCGAAAGCAAACTGACCAACACAGATACCCAGTTGCCAGATATCTACTGGCAATTCGAACAAGCACCAGAGCCGAGCGATATGTTAGCTCCTATGCACATACACACATACACACATACACACTCAAATGAATCATCAGTCGGCTACTGTTGGCTTGAAGCACAGATTTGGACAATATACCAGCTTGTCATTCACAAGCATGTGCAAAATGCCGTCGTGTGGTCGAAGGTGACAACTGACAGCCGCTATCCGGCTGCCTCCAGGCCCCTCACAGCCAGGCCAAGCCAAGCTGGCCAGTACCTGTCACAGATCTCGATTTGAAGACTTAAAGTGTTTTGCCTGGCAGCCAGCAAACGGCATTTGCAATGCCTGCAACCTACATTTGCCTGTCATGCAAAAAGCAAGCGGAATGAGACTGTGTATGCCTCTGCAGCGTGGCCTGTTGTAGCCGTTGAGTGTTAAATCGTTTTGCTGCTCTGCTCTTTACATGCCCTGTACGCTGCGCCAGTGAAAAGGGTATGAAGCCGAGTCCCAGTGACTGTAATAAACAAAGCAAGGCACCTGCATACACGCGCCCCCATAGATAGAGCGTGTGACCTATGTGTATTCATGTCGAGGTTGAATGAAATACGCATATTTTTAATCATATTAAAGCTCACATTTTGAATATTTTTTTTGCGCTCACTTATGGTTTCATACATCATCTGGCTTCATTCATGGATAGCTCTGGCTCTTAATTTAACAAGTAAGAACGTTGCAGTCGGGCGCTACCGACTGCGGAATACTCATTCACATCCCGCGGAAAACTCTTTTTTGTAAATTGCAAATTTTGTTATTTAAGCTTATTTTATATTTTTTAAATATTTAAATTTTATTTTTATATTTTATAAAAATCTTTCCTTCCGTGTTATCAATGCCTATTAAGCCTATTTGTATATACATATAAATACATACATATGTATGTATGTAGGTAGCTCAAGCATATATGTAAATGTCGCAATTTGATAATACAAATGCCGATTGCCACGCCCCTAGTGGCCGTAGACACCTCATTTTTGGCCAGTTCTTAGAAAGAGCTAGCGGTAACGTAAATGCGAAATTTGAATGCTAACGCTCAAAAAATGTGAAAATTACAGGGTATTTTTCGATATGCCACGCCCCCAAAGAGGCGTGACAATTATTTTTGGGGCATCGATAGAAGACGTTACCAGTAACTCAACTATCTAAATTTGAAGCTTCTAGCTCTTAAACTGTCGGAGATATAAAGTTTTGCGGTTTGCCACGCCCCCTTTGGGCGGGCATATATCCACTATAGCTTGTTGGACTTGGGAGGTCAACTCGCGTATATATACCAAATTTCAAGTCTGTAGCATCAATAGTGCCTTGAATATAGCCAAATTTGAAAAATCACTATATCTTCACGTCCGATTTGCCACGCCCCTATTAGGCGTAGACATAACATTTTTTATCAGTCATTATAGAATTATAGCTTTAGCTCACGTGCGAAATTTCAACGTTCTAGCTTTAGAACTTTAGGAGATACCGTTTTATCTGATTTGCCACGCCCCCAATAGGCGTAGATATATCCACCATAGCTTTTTGGACTTGGGGGGTCAACGCGGACCTACATACCAAATTTCAACTTTCTAGCTCTTCAACTAACATGATTTCTGGTATATCGGAAAATGCATTTTCCGATTTGCCACGCCCCTAGTGGGCGGATCGGGAAAATTTTAACACTTTATAAATCGGAGTTATACACGAGTATGTGTTCCAAATTTCAAGCCTCTAGCTTCAATAGCGGCGAAATGAACTGCGTTCATACGGACAGACGGACGGACGGACAGACGGACAGACGGACAGACGGACGGACGGACAGACGGACGGACAGCAAGACGGACATTGCACAAAACCAATATACTAATTCACTTCGTGAATGAGTATAAAAACAAATTTATTTTTTAAAGGGAATGTATGCTGGGAATACATATTTCTGACAGCGAAAGACAGCCGAATCACGCTGAGGGCTGACGTATATTATTAATGCGTGACTCGACAATCGACGTATCTCGATTCATATTCAAAAGCTCATTTATTGGGTTCCGAACATGATTTTTATTTATATCAAATTAAAGAATATGTCCAAGTAACTAAAGATTCACTTTAGCCCGATGTAAATCAACTTTTACCTAGACGGGACTCGAATCGCAGCTGTATTTATTGTGGTTCGGGGGTTGCCTTTTTACCGTAGTACAAAATTCATTTGATTTGTATGTATTTAATTTAAGAGTTCCAAATAAAATTGGAGCGCACAAAATATTTTACGTCTGAAATACTCTCAATTTGCTTCAAATTATAATTTATTTAATCTAAAAGTTTCGTGGTTATCGCTAATCGGTTATATCTAAATTATTTCAAAATTTCAAAAGAATCACTAGAGGAATTCAAAAATTTTCGAGGGACCTAAGAATGGTGAAAGTATTTTTTTATAATTATTCATAATAGAGGATACATTCAAGTCAAGCACTGCCCGATTAGGGCTTTTCTACTTGCTCAACATTCATTTTTCATTTTTTATGGCAAAAGGCATTGGGATGCGAGTTGTTTCGCATTTCGCGATTTTATGCACTGTCGCCCCACCGCTGGATGTGGGGAGGAATGTGGATGTGGATGTGGAAAAGCTTTTGAGCGCGTTTCGGCCGTTTAATCAATTTAGTTGCGCTCATTTTCACCATTTCGCGCTCCGACAAAGTTAAAGGGTACCAGCTGCTGCACACAAAGATAAAAGAGGCACATGAAACATGCAGCTGGAAGGAAGCTTAAACGGTAAAAGCCCATTCAGTATATGAGTCTAAATTTAAGTATACGAAGTTAGTCAGTTTGAAATAATATTTCAATGGATAAGCCAGGGCTATTATGTATCAAAAACTCGATAAGACATCTGATTGTGGGCTAGTAATTAAATTTAATGAAGCTCAAATATATTGCTTACTGAATTCTCAAAAGATGCTCTCAGTTATATGAAAAAGAATCCCCGAAAACATGGTAAAAGTATGTGAGAGAGAAAAGAGACAGAAAAATATATCCTCAAATATTTGGGGTATGTTACTTAAAGTAGCTTCCGATAACGAAACGCTATTCTTACTTCTACTGAATATCAATATATATACTACTCTGTACCTTTAGAATAACTATTCTGCTTTCAAATGCAGAATCACGTGGATTCTGGGTTATTAAATCCTGTTGTAATTTGCAAATTTTAAATAGTTCAGGCTGCGAACTTTCGTTGCATAAATTTATTTCTCTTTGTGTTAACCTGACGTAACAGCTCCGTGTTGCATGAAGAATACCGAAATATCTATTCAGCATACAAGCTCTGGCCATGAAGCAGGCTTGCAAAGCAGGTGGTGGGCTGGCAGTGGAGGGGGGGGAGGGGGCTGGCTCTGCACTGCTTTGTTTGAGAAAGTCCTTTTGACAGCTTGGCTGTTATTATTTTGGTTTAACTATATATGTACATACATACATACATATATCTCGAGGATGAAAGAGATGAGACTATCCTACAACAACATATATACACATATGTATATGTACACCGGCAAATACAAAATGTCATCTTGTAAATTTACGAAATGAAAACAAATTCTAGCCTAAAGATAGACATGCATATATACAGGCTCTAATTAAGATATTAATAAGTATAAAGCATCCCGCTTTTGAATTCCACAAACAGACTGCACTGGTCTACTCTAAACGAGTTGGCTTTAAGGTTATGCAAAATTTAAAGCTCGAATAACTAAAATCGATTATTATTGCGTACATGATTTGGTCTCTGGAGACGTCATCAGTTTCTATTGTGCATGATTGATTGCAGTACACACACAATTGGTTCTATTGCTCCGAACTTTCTGGCACCTTGATGATTAATAGAAAATGATGCCTGAAAAACCATGGCAAATATTGTATAGATAAGTAAATATGATGAAAGGACTCTTTATTCATTATTAAACGGCTGACTAATCCCGACTTAAGTATAGAAAACAAGCAATTAGACAACAATTCCGAATGGCTAATGGCTAATTATTTGGAACACAAAGGCAACTCCAACCTGCGGATAAGATTAGCTTTTACTTAAATTGAAAGGCAGTTCCTAAGAAACAGGGAATCAACAAAAGTCTGCTCGCCAGTGTAAGCTAAGCCTCTGAAGTAACTGTTCCATAAAGTTCTTCCATAAAATTGCTCATTAAGGGTGGCACAAAAAAACAATCGTAATAGTTTTTGTGCGCCAGAATGGCGCTGTTACAGCACTTCTGTTAGAATATTTAATTTGGCTTCGGATTAGCTCCCTCTGCACTTTAGTCAGCATTAGGCGAATATATTTCGTGACATAAAAACAACAAAAAATATACGCATATATATTATCTCCCAAGTTTTTGCGACATGCGACGGCTTCGGCTTATTAGTTTGACAGACTCGAGCCCTTTGGGCCAGCATGCTGTTTATTTATATTTTTTCGTCTTTCGCTATGCTGGAGGCATCATTTTTCATTAAGTATTCGCAGCGTATTGCAGAACTTCGTTATGTAGACATAGAATATATATTTTATTGGCAATTGTTTTACTCTACGTATGTGTGTGCGTGTGAGTGTGTTATATAAATTCCTGGCTATAAATAACACTCCTTTTTAGCAGGGAGAAAAAAGTGTGTGGCCCCGCTCAATGGGCTGACAAAGTGGCTTTGGGTTGCCATAACTTAATCGCAGAAGTAGCCACGTTTCTGACTAAAAAAAACCTTCATCAACAGCAGTTCGTCAGCAAATTCAGCATTCAGTTTGGGTGCGCCATGGACAGATATAAAAAGCGAGCAAATTTGCATAACAAACTGTGCTGTCTGCGTAACTGTGCGTCTCTGTGGCTGTCTCTGTGGCTGTTTGCGATTTCGAGAGCTAATCCGACCAGAGTCCGACCCATTTTCTGATGGTGCAACCTAAGCCCCATGTGTCAGCTTCGATGTTGGCGAAAATAATTAAAAATTTAAATTTTTTTGCCGCAAATATGTCGACATTTCCGAAAGCCACAGAGGGTGAGCGAGAATGTGATAAAACCCTGGAGTTGAATAGCATCGATAACTTTCGACAAAGTTGAGCCTATCTCAGTTGGCTTTGCGATAACTTTAAACACTAGATATCAATAATCGATAAATTAGCTCACTGACATATTCACCAACAACAAGCAAACAATAAATATTCACAATAACATAAACTATGGAATTCGGTATCTGGAATTACACAACTCTATCGGACAGCGAAGAGGAGGACAAGGAGTACATTGTAGAGAAAATACTTGATCGTCGCATACACCTTGGGGAGTTGCAATATTTCGTAAAGTGGCAAAATTTTCCAGATGAGGATAATACCTGGGAGCTGGCGAAATTCTTAGACTGCGAGTCATTGATAGCTCAATTCGAGTCTCAGCGGGCCAAGAAAAACCTCAAGCGACAAGCTGAGATCAAGATAAATGAGATTTACGTCGACAAAGCAAAAAAATTTAAGATTGAGCCGTCTTTAATAATGGACAGTGCCTTCGATTATGGCCACACAGCTGAACAAATACTGTATGCCATAAATTGCGACGGGAAAATTACATTTTTGATTCAATTCAAGGACCTCGATCTGCCGGAACTCATTGCATGCGACGTGGCATACAACCATATACCAATGATGGTTATCAAGTTCTATGAGGAGCACCTTAAGCTCCTGCACGCCTTTGCCACCATTTGAATATCAACTTTCATGTTCACGTCTAATTATATTTAATTCGTATTTAAATTATAATTGTAAAAAGGACAGAAAAAAAATTAATTAGATTCTAGCAAAACTTACAAAAACAAATGTAATTTTATAAAAATACAATATATTAAATTTTAACTGGTTGATTTTCATACGTACACGTAGACATGTTCTGAAAAAAAAAAAACAAGTTCATCCTGGCGTCAAGCCTTATTTATGACATCCAGCTGTATGGAAATAAAGCTAGGATGTGTATGTATGTGAATAAATTACTTTTGTTATAGACTAAAGTATTAGACTAACCCTTAGGAAATTATCTACAAATGGGCAGAGTTATTAAAATTAAGGTCATCTCAGCTCACCCAAATCAACCAAAACTATCAGTATAGCAGGCCAAAAAGTCTCTTATTGAACCAGACCTAATCACTAATACAAATTTACAGCCCCCATTTGACTTTAAACAGACCTTTGTTAAGCTAGTTCGGCTAAGCAAACTTACCTTCTGCAGGTGGGCTTAGGAAGTACTTTGGGAGTTGTCTGTCGACAGGCAGCGATGCAAAATAAATATGGCCACTTGGTCCCTGCTGCTTTCGAGCCTCAGCCCCTGAGCGTTGTCTGGTACAACAAATATTTCATGGAGCGCAAGCCTCTAGGGGGAAGCAAGGTGAAAAATGTGAACTCGTTAAGCGTGTTTACAGACAACCGAACTAGTTCAAAACCACAAAAATTTAGTTCCTCTTGTTGGGTTGTTGCGTTTGTTATTTAGCGGTTTTATCTTCTTTTTTAATCTTTTCCATCGCAAGGTATGCCAACCAGAAAGATTTTAGCAATCGCACGCCTGTGAAATACTCTGTATTCTTCTATTGAAGAACTAGGATCCCTGACCTAGGTTCCCTGACGTAGACAGATATTGAATGAGCATACAATTATACAATGAAGATAAGTTTTGTTTTAGAGGGTGGTATGATTATATGTTAGTTGTTTTGCCTATTAGATAAGACTTTGCAATTAAATATTCAGTTCATTGGCGAATGTAATTATGTATACAAGTTTTGATTGATTGTGAAAGTAAATATTATTTATTCATTATTTTTGTATTATTAAAAAAAAAAAAAAAAAAAAAAAAACATTTTATTCTCATTTACATGTCGGGACGTTACATTTTTAATTTATGCCTTCCATTATAGTTGCGCCTATCAACGAGTTCTCGGTGTCGCTTAACTCTTTTATAAAATAAAGCTCCCTCATGCTCAATTGTCTATTACGAAGTCTCATTTCTCTTCTTCTGTCAAAACCTCTAGTTCTGGTCGCATATTCTTATTCATCGAAAGCACAACGACCCTGAGCGAAGACTAATACTAGCCGACTCGCTCTCACTCAGCGAGACCTGGGACCGCGTTCAGCAACAGCTATAGTTGTCTCTCTCCTAAAGACGATACCTCCTTTAATTGCACTACAACACTAAATCAATCGATTAACGATTACACGTCCCTGAGTAATTATTTTATCATACATATACATTATATATTTACAGAAAATTATTGTCCTATATGCTATATGTCTTTAAATTTGCGAATTGTTCTTATTAGCCTCAGTGGCCACAATGACGTAATAGTATTTTCACATTTTTGTTATTTAATTACCAGTTTCATTATTAAAGGTAAATTGCGATTTCACTATTATGCTTGGAATCTTATATTTTCAACTTGTAAGAGTGTAGAAAGAGTATACATACAACCTTGGCATTCACTGTACTAATAATTACTACTATACAACTTTTCCACAGAAGAGAAACTATCAACAACTACTATTGGGTAGACGTGACATCTTTCTTCCTTTGACAGCCTAATACACACCGTTGCACACTCAGCTTCTACAGGGTAGATGGCACGCTGTGCTATGTTGCACAATTTGTAGTTGCTGGTTTTTATGCAATGGAGCGCACAGCGGCTATGCGCAGCTTAAATTGGAAGATAACAAAAAAAGAAAGAAAAAACACAAAATAGAGGGAAAATAAAAAAAAAATTAATTACGTGCCTCCGCGTGGACTTTTAGTCGCTTCTTCCACTTGCTCTCGCCGGCTCGCGTTACTCTTTGTTTTTCATGAGGTCAAGGGTTACACACTCACACTCGCACTGACAGTCACACACACATACACATAGTCAATTTGTTGTTGTGTGTTTTTGTTGTTCTCCTTTCTGTATATATTTGTTTACGTACTTGAGCCGCCATGAAACAGGCTTTAACAATAGCGCCATTGTTTGCCCAAAGACCCCGCTGGACTATGGCACTTATGTATAGATGTGTGTGTGTGTGTGTGTATGTGTTTGCACTCATGTGTATGTATGTGTGTGTGTGTGAAGGACCTTAGGCTAGGCAATTTACTATTGAAAATTGTAAATTATGCAGGCAGCGCTTGGCAAATGATGGCCAAAACAAGTGCCATCAGTTTCATCTTGAAATCAACTTTAAATATACATACGTGCACACACACGCACACATACATACATATGTATATTTATAAAATGGCAATCGCATAAGTGAGCGAGTCTCCCCACCCATGCATCGGGCTCAACAGACGGCGCCAACTACCCAACACCAACTAACATAAAACTAATCATAAGCCCTGCCGCAGTAACACAATGGCTGCCGTCCAACCACAATGCGGCATCAGCTCCAGCTGTCAGCACTACAGCAACAACAGCAACAATAGCAATAGCAACAATGGCAACAACTTTAACTTTTATAACAGCGATAAGAAGGGTGGCTGCAGCTCCTGGTCCTACTTCCTACTGCAGAAGCTGCTCCTGCTGCTGCTCCTGCTCATGCTCCCACTGCTGTTGCTGTTGTTTTTCTCTAATCGTTAGCGCTTATGCTTCTGCTGCTGCTGCTGCTGCTTCTCCTCTTGTACATATATATAAACAAAAGTTTTTAATACTCTTGCCATGGGTATTATCATTTAGTGGCTGGCTGCACAGAATCCGCTTGTTCCTAGAGCTGAGTTTCGAATTAATTTTTATTAATATTATTAGCATATTAAAATATAGTACATGGCGAATCGGCAAATCCGTCATCGGGGTCTTTGCAGGAACTGAGACTTAGCAGTTTTCCCGTTCTGCAAGAATTATTCGGCATGGACGAAATGTCTGTCATCGACTTCAATAGACTGAATATCAATTCCACTTCTCAAAATACATAATATGCAATAAGAATTTGTTTTTTCTTAACAATACTCTTAAAATTCAGTTTTATAAATATAACTTGTATAAATCCTCATAGCAGTACACTAAGATTTTCAGATTTTGCTTTCTCTCGAAACTATATGTTGTTAGTTATCTATTATCAACTATAAATCAAACACCTACTCATACAATAACCGTCGTCTCAATAAAACAAATACACGTTAAATCCATTACATGTATTTGTTTCATATTGGTTTTGATATTTGCTTGTAAAACAATTGCATTAAATTTGCGGCCTTAATGGCTTTCAAACATAAACTCTTGCGTTTCTAGTCACTGACATTAAATTGGATTTTAATTAATACTCACAAATTATTATATATGTAACATGTTCCCTAGTTCTTTGCTAGAACAATTTCAAATGTTATTTATATGTCGTATTGCATCAAAATGATTATTTTTAAGAAGTTAGTTAAAAAATGTTTTCGAAGAAAAAGAAAACAATGTAGCAAATTAGTAAGAACTTTTTGAATTGAAATTGAATCAATTTAGGGTTCCAATATGTATTGCAAAATAAAAATAAAAAATGTAAGACCAGCATTTAAAATATAATTTAATATAAATATATATTATATAATACATATATATGTATGTATATATATATTGAAATAGAGATATAAGTTGAGACCTTTTTTAGTTATTCATAATAATTTATAGCAAACACATATTGTATATTTAAAATATATTGTGCACATGTAAATGTAAAAATATGATTATATATGCTGCATATATACTGTTTATATAATGCAAAACGATAAATATGAACACAATTTTCTGATAAAATTATATTTTTAAAAGAGCTAAATATTAAATTTATATTTTTAAGCAGTCTTTATACCCCTTTTTTTAATTAAATTAAATATTTATAAATTTCTGGGAAAATAAAATAAAAAAAAAAAACTTTTTCAAAATATTTAATAAATCATTGTGATTAAATGAAAATAAAATCCACACGCAAACCAATAATATTAATATAAAATATTTATGCTAACTTATCTGAATTAATAAATATCTATGTTAATTAAAATGAATTAGCATAAATATTTGCGAATATTTCCATATTCATTCATCTCCGCATTTACCCAGGAAATTGTTCAAACCACGCTAATTAACATATTTTCATTTCAAGGGAAAGGTGAGGCTGTGCTTTGGGGCGAACTTTTAGTTGTTCAAATGCAATTTGTGAAAGGTCGGATTGCGCTACCTTTTGCTCACATATGGCCATATGTTAAAGTTGTTCAAGTGGCTAACAATTCAATTACTGGAAACACAATTAGAGTCCCAAAGTTCACTGGAGAGAGTATTGCAGATGCGGCTTCCCGCTGTTTGATAATTATTTTTGTTTTGTATCACAACACATTCTCAGGGATATTTCCTCCTTTTTTCGGGGGTCACAGCCACAAATTTCTGCTACCCATTACTTTAAGACTGGCTTAAATTATGCGGCTAATTAATTGGGCGCTTTGCTGGAAATACCAAAATTAATGGCAACAATCAACAACGAACCCAGCGACGTCGGAGGTCGGCAAAATGAAATTAGAGCAGTTGTACTCTGAAGACGGCTTCTCCTGCATGCAGGTATCTCATTAGCTGTCTCATTAGCAGTGGGGACCCACCCTTGGGTAAAACTGCCCATAGCTCTTTCAATCACAATTCTCATAAGCTCTCCTACGATTTGATCCTCGGTCGACTGCAGCCTGAATAATTTATAAGTAAATTCATGCGCTTTCTTCTCCTTCTTCTAATTACCGTGAAGCATGCAAGAGCTTTGTTTTCTCTTTCTTTTATCCACAATAAATCCGCAATCAATCAAGACATTGTCTAAACTGAGTAAAAACTTTCATTCAACTTTTGTAATTGCTATCATAAAATCTCATTCGCAATAAAAACCAAATACAATTTAAACTAATCAGTTTTTAGAATCGATTTTAGCCTCTTTTATTTTCTTACTCATTCACGAGGATAAACAAAATATTGGTTTTGTTCGTCTTGCTGTCCGACAATTTGTCTGTCCGTCTGTCCGCATGAATGCAAACCGTTACGCTGCCATTGAACCCAGAGGATGATATTTGAAAAGCAATCTTGCGTTAACAACCGAAAAGGATATATGTATATATTGCGGATATATGTATGTATCTACTCGAAAAAGGTTGTAGAACGAGTAAGAAGCTTAAGTTAGTTACTGTTGACCTGCTCTATAGATTTGGCCAAAATTATTTATACATATTAAACTCTTGAGGATGTGGTTAATTAAAGAAATCTATAATTTGGAATGCTTTGGAGTTGTAAGTTGCTTCCTGATTTCCCCAACTTTCAATTATTTAATTTCATAAGTAAATCTAATAAAGCAAATCTGTTGTTCTCTCTATGTGTGGACTCTGAAGAAAATGTGTGTCTTTAATTAGGCCGACGATGTTAAGGCATCAGCTAGTAGGCATGGAAATGTGTTTTCTGAACTCCAAAAGTCTACACGAATTTTTGATCTGAATTAACAGTCGAGCACTGATTATATATTATTTCATTTTATATTTATTATTTTTTTATTTATTTATTATATATTTGTATGTACGCCTTCTGGCTTTCGAAACAAGTTTCAAATAATCGAGAAATTACTGCTGCAAATGAAAATCATTAATTTTCAAAAGTTTCAAAAAATTCATTCATTCCACGAAATGGATATCTATGTATACATACATTTCTAGCAGTACATACTATCTATTGTGAACTATTAGAAATTCGAAGAATACATAAATGAAATTAATTAATTACGTATAAAATATTGGTATTTGTTCTCCTATAAATGTGGAAATTGTTCAACAAATTTCTCGTAGAGTACATGCTGATTCAATTGATTTCACTGAATCCATAACTTGGTCGATTCATGAAATCCAAACGTTTCTCGATAAATTCACAATTTAGGACATACTTCGATATTAGTATTAGTAATCAACGCTTGCAATGTAAACATTCTTTATGCATGTACAAATTAAGCTTTTTTGCTGTAAGTGTTAGATGTTAGTGTGCGGTGTTGCACAAAATGAGTAGACTTCAATAATCCCGTGGCGACGACCGACGTTCTTTATTATCAAAAATCAACTAAAGTACAGTGACATAAATTCTTATATCCAAAGCTAGCCCTAAACCCTGATTATGCTGACATTGCATATTTACGCGAGGCATCGCATTACTTCGGGCAACAACATTGTTGCGCGTTGGAGCCACTGCTGCTGTTGTGCAATATCCGCTGGGAACGGCTACATTCATGCTGACGGCGCGTGATCAATCTGAACATTTATGTTTTGCTGGTCGATTGTGTTAACTCCTCCCCCACTTAGATGAATGACGTCCTCGGCTTTCTTGAAACTGTTAATTAATGTTTGAAGATCACGTTGACGTTTGTTCCTCTGATGTCTTTGATAGAGTTTCATCGAAGCGTAGCAGGAGAGTAAAAGGATGGCCACGGTTAGCCCAGATACTATTGGCCTTCTTACTAGCCCTTCCTCTAGTTGAGCAATATCCCGCAGATTTTTTATGCTTATCTTCTGCAGGTATGGCAGGCTTGGTATCTCTTGGTGGTCTGTTATATTTAAAAGCGCAGATACCGCTGGTCCCGGGGATTTCCTCACGTAGTTTTTTTGGTTTTGGTATACGGTGTTGTTTACCTTTATCTTGTCGTCAAAGGTAAGGAGGAACGTCCCTTTTACCATCTGCTCGTTGACTGTAGCTGCTCCGTCGTTGATGATGATTACTCCATCGTCGACTATGGTTAGAGGTTCGAGGTGGCTGGGCCGAGTTGAACAATGTGCGGTGTCCCCTGAGTGTAGCTGTTGAGCGCATGTTGTGTAGGGTGACTTCTTGCAGAACGTTATTGTGAGGGCTGTACTACAATTTCCTATTGATATTACATGATTTCCACAGTCAGCTAAATTGTAGTCTTCGGCGAAATTTATTATGATGCCGTTGTGTTGGACAGGGTATACGGTTAATTTTTTACATACTATGCTAGGCTTAGGATATCTTATAATGAAATGTAGAAAATTTTCGCTTAACAAAACTTTAATTTGAGATACTTCCATTAAGTCAGTAATAGTGATATTTATAGAGTGTTCATTAACAATGTTTTTTAAATCAGTGGAATCCAAAATGGAGGGGTTTACAATTCCAACCTTTGCAAGTGTTACTGATAGTATTAAGGTTTTTAACTCTGAGATAATTATTCTATTTCTTGTTAGCAGCGTTTCATATAAATGCTCTGTGTCTACTTGTTTTACTTTTGTGTTTTTTACTAGGAGGTTTACGGTGTCAGTTAGCTTATTAATTTGTTCCTGCATTTTTGTGTTTATGGTTATCTGCCTATTTTCTGACTCTACAAGTTCATTCTGTGTAAATTTTAGTTTCTCGAAATCATCATGGTCTGGCGTGCCAGCTACGACCTTTAGAACGGTGCCTAGCATATTGATACTCCTAGCATGTCTATGGTGGACATTTACTGTAGCTATTAATGTTTCTATATGTTGTATGTCTGCGTCTAATAACATTCTCATATGTGATCGGGGGAAATGGTTTGCTAATTCTTTCGTATTTTTTACTATTTCTGAGTATAGGGTAAGGTTGGTTGAGTGCTTCAAGTATTGGAAATCCGTCCAAATGGTTACGTATCCGTCCAAGATCGGTATGTAGTCCATGTTAGTATAGTCAGTCAATTTCGCTGTTATCGTTGTAGCAAAAAGAAGTATAGTCCAAATCCTAAAAAGATAAAAAAGGGAATTTAATGTTTTGCCTATCTTAGATTGTCTTTGTGGACCACCCTCCCTTTTATTAAGACTGTTGTCCCCAAGTCTGCGTCAATTTTGCCTTCGTTGTATAGTGGTGTCAGTTTGTTCCCTAAGCGTCTGTTTGTTTTTTCCAAAACTGTGTCGCCTATTTGGAATTGTCTATTGTGTCTTGTTTCGTTTACTCTATTTGTTAGGAGTTGTTGTGCCTTTTGAATTTTATTTCCTATCTCTATTTCGAGTTCTGGGGAGGATGAGTGGATTATATCGATTGGTCGTTTGTCCGTTACTGAGTGAATTGTATTGTTATATTCGATAGTTGCTTGAAGTATCGTTTCAACAGTGTCAGTAATTTTTCTTTGAGCTGTTAGGCATCTTGCAATGTCACCGAGGGTGCTATGGAATCTCTCGACTTGTCCGTTTGATGTACTATGGAGTGGTGGGGCATTTACGATTTGAATGTTATATTGATTGTTTAGCAGAGATTTTATTGTTTCGGACTTTATGGAGGGCTCGTTATCGCAATAGATCGTCTTGGTATGCCGGTAAAAATTTACAAGTTGTAAAATTGCTGATTGTATGTCAATTATTGTCCTTGAAGCGATGGGTTGAACAATTGCAAATTTTGAAAATTTATCTATGCACGTAAGGAAGTATTTTTTATTGGTTGAGTATATGTCTATGTGTAGTATTTCGCCCACATAGGAAGGTATGGGTGTTTCTCCAAGTATTTGTTTTTGTGGGTGACGATTGTACTTAGCTGTTTTACAAATTTTACAATTTGAAACAACTTCGTTCGTTAATTTTGTCATTTTCGGAAAAAAATAGTCTTGTAAAATCTGCTTCACATTTTCTTGGGCTGCTCTGTGAGCCCGATTGTGTTCTGTTGCAATTATTTCTTTCTGTTCGTTTTTATCAAAAATGTCATTTACTATGTACTTTGTATATCGAAATGTTGTTGTTGGAAAAGTTTCTATTAGTTTATGTTGTATGAATGCTAATATTGGTAACTCGCAATGGATTGCATTTACGACATCTTTTTTGACTACATCGCAAACTCTTTTGATTAACGAGTCTCTGTTTGAGAAATGAATTGTATGTCGGATTTTCTTACCAAATAGGATAACTGTACGATCAGAGGCTATATTATTTTCTTCTATTATAATTTGGTTTTGGAAACAGTTGATTGGTTTGTCTGTTGTGTCTATGGTGTATGTGAGCGATATTTCGCTGTGAATTGTGGCTCTGTCTGACTGTACATCGTCCTCTAGGGCATGAATATTATGCCGTGACAGTGCGTCCGCAACGTAGTTCTCCTTCCCTGGCTTGTAATAGATGTTTGCGTTATATTCATCTATAAAAGCTTTCCAACGCCTGATTTTTGCGTTCGGGTTTCGGTCGGATACTGCAAACGTCAGAGGCTGATGGTCCGTAAAGATATTTAAATTTTTTACCCCATATAGATAATTTCGGAGGTTTTTTAAAGCCCAAACTATTGCAAGTAGTTCCCTCTCATTTGTTGCAAAGATAAGCTCTCTATCCTTTAATGTTCTTGATATCATGGTGATTGGTTTTCCACCTTGTGACAGAACTGCCCCAAGACCAGAGGATGAAGCGTCCGTTGTTAAATCAAACGGCTTCTTGTAGTCAGGGTAGAGCAACATTACATTTTCGGATGCAAGAACCTCTTTTAGCTTCTCGAATGCCGCATGTTGACTCTCGTCAAATTTTACTGGAATTTTTTTGGATTGTCCGGCGCTCACTTTGCCATTTTGGCCTTTTAAGATGTCGCTTATAGGTTTTGCTATAGACGCGAAGTCCTTGATGAAACACCTATAGTAGCTTGCCAACCCAAGGAATGATCTGACGTTAAACAAAGTTGTTGGTACTTCATAGTTACGAATCGCTTCAACTTTACTTGGACATGTCTTTATACCATTACTTGAGACTACGAAACCTAGGTATTCTACACTTTCTTTGAAAAAGTGCGACTTTTCTGGTGAAACTCTCATGTTGGCCTCGTATAGTTTATCTAGGACCCAGGCGATATGCTTGACATGGCTTTCCATATTTTCAGAAAAAATGATTACGTCGTCTACGTAAACATAACAAGATTTTCCAATTTGCTCTCTGAGCACATCGTCAATGGCTCTCTGAAAAATACTAGGTGCATTTTTCAAGCCAAAAGGGAGCCTGCAGAACTCATACTTTCCGCTTCCTACAGAAAAGGCTGTTTTTTCTCTATCTTTTTCGGCAAGTAAAATCTGGTGGAATCCGGATTTTAAATCTAGTGTTGTAAAGTACTTTGCTGTGCCTAAGTTGGATAAAATGGAGGCTATATTGGGAATGGGGTATTTGTCATCTATTGTCTTTTTGTTTAGTTTTCTGAAGTCTATAACTAAACGTTTCTTTTTTCTTCCCTGCTCGTCGGTACCTTTTTTATCTACAACCCACACGGGGTTGTTGTATGGTGACTGGGACGGACGTATTATACCGTTTTCTAACAGATCTTGAGTTTCTGTGTTTACGAATTCTGATACGCCCATTGGGTATGGATATAATTTTGAATAAATGGGATTCTCGTCCTCTGTTCTAATAGTTGCAATGACATTTGTATTATACGGAAGCGCTTCATTTGGTTCCGCAAATACTCCTGCTCGGGCTTTGAGCATTGTTTGAAATTCCGTTGTTATAGCCTGAGGGGCTTCTATTTCTTTGACACTTGTGAAATTTACGGCTGGGCATTTTAGAAAGTTAATGGTCTCAGAACCATAGTTTGTTGTTAGTTTCTTATTTTTGAAGTCTAATAAAACGTTGGTTTGGTTTAGTAGGTCAAGTCCGATTATACCATCGAATGTCGTGAGGTTTGGTAATAAGAAAAATGTTGTCTTGGTATTAAAAAGGTGCATTATGCATTTCTTGTCAACTACGTTGTGGCCATGGATTGATTTTAGTCGAAAGGGTTTTTCTACCGGCGTAATATTTTTTAGTTCTTTTAATGGTCTCACGTAATTCTTTGAGGCTCCGGTATCTATTAGCAACTTTATGGTTTTCCCTGCTATCGTTCTCTCTATGAACGGGAGCAGGGATTTATTCCTAAAAAATTGACCTGGTCGTATTCGTCCAATTCATTGTCAACGTCTTCTGTCTCGGTTTCTGCGATCGCTTGGTATTCGCTATTGTCCTGCTCGTATTCTGTATCTTCTGTTCCTAGGTGGTTAACTCTTTGCTGTTTCGGTCCTGTGAACCGTGCGCTACCGCTGTTTGGTCGTTTGTTTGCCTGTCCCTGGTTATTGTAGTTTTCGTATTGAGTGCGTCGTTGTTGATTTGGCCACTGAGTCTGTTTCGAGAAGGTCGCGTTTTGTTGGTGTTGCGTAGCCTGTCTGAAGCGAGAAGATGAGTCAACGTCCATTGGTTCTACCTGTTCTTGTCGTGGTGAGAATTCTGGTCTTTTGTAGTGTGGGCTTTTTCCTGGTTGGTTGTGTTTTGGGTCTTGAGCTAGAGTCTTGTCTCTGACTTGCTGTCTTTGTTCGATCTTCTGCGCTTTTTCTTCTATACTGCGGGCGAAATTTGTGGCGAACATATAACGTTCATGATTTGACTCAACTTCTTGAGCCAATGCCAATGCAGAGGGAAGATCAATTGGTCTAGCTGAGAATAGGACATCACTTAGGGCCTTCCTGGTTCCTGAGATGAATACTCGCAGGGCGTCTGCTCTATATTTCTCATTTAGCGAAGAGGCAACGGTGGTGTCGTAGGTCATGATTGTCTTATTTATAAGTAAAGTCAGTTTCTTTTCTACCTCTTCGTAGTACTGCAGTAGTGTCAAATTTCCTTGGCGGAGTGTTGACATCTCCTGTTCAATTAAGTATATCGGTCGTTTGTCGGAGTACGTGAAATCTAACCGATTTATAATGGCCTTAAAATTTAGAGGAGTGTCGAAAGAAGAGAGTACCATATCAGCAGCGTTCTTAATTTTGTTTCTTAATATTCCCAAAGCTTGATAATGCTTTGAGCTACCATCGTATTTCTCATATACCTTGTATGCGATATGCGCAGCCTTTCTCCAAGATACATAAGTTTCGCTTTTTCCTTCAAAGTCCGGGAGGGACTTCATGATGTCAAGGGTTTCGTTGCAAATAACACCTATTTTGATTTCTGCCTCCTTGAAAGTTTCTACCTCGGGTGCGCTAACCTGTACTGAATTTATACGTTGTTCAATTTCGTTTAATTTTCTATCAAAGCTATCTTTTTGAGCAGCTAAAGCGCTTGCGACTGCGCCTTCTACTATAGCTTTTAATTGATCTGAATTCAAAGCCATTTTTAAATTTTCTGTGTTGTAAATTTTTCGAAAATTTGTTATTAAATCTTGTATTTCACTATCACTCATAGGGCAAGTAAAGACAGGGAATTTTGCGTGCTGCGTTTTTTGTTATTAATAATTAATATTTAAAGGTTGAAATTGTATTTTTATTTGTTTTTACTCCTTAATTTCTTTTTTTGCAATGAACACTCTACTCACATGTTCTTATATTATGTTAGTAGACTGTATGTTGTGTGTTTCTTCGCTGATGAGCCGCTTCGTGGTGGGTGTCTTCGCTGCGTACTGTTTCGTCTAATGCTGCTTTCTTTTTTCTTTTTTCGTTTTGGTTATGCGTTTTAGTTGTCTTGCTGTTTTTTTTTGCACTTGTGGGGTATTTATCTCACTGAATGCTTGTTTTAATCGAAGTTTTAATTTCGTTTTTTTTTTTTTTTTTTTTTTTTTTTTTTTTTTTTTTTTTTTCGTTTTTGGGTTCGTTTCGGTTGGGCGCCAATTAAGCTTTTTTGCTGTAAGTGTTAGATGTTAGTGTGCGGTGTTGCACAAAATGAGTAGACTTCAATAATCCCGTGGCGACGACCGACGTTCTTTATTATCAAAAATCAACTAAAGTACAGTGACATAAATTCTTATATCCAAAGCTAGCCCTAAACCCTGATTATGCTGACATTGCATATTTACGCGAGGCATCGCATTACTTCGGGCAACAACATTGTTGCGCGTTGGAGCCACTGCTGCTGTTGTGCAATATCCGCTGGGAACGGCTACATTCATGCTGACGGCGCGTGATCAATCTGAACATTTATGTTTTGCTGGTCGATTGTGTTAACTTACACAGTGTAGAAGACAGTTTAATGTTCGCAAGCTGAAAATTGGAAATTTTAGATAGCTCCCGCACTGCTCGGATGCTTATTAAAGCAATTTACGGGAATGGTTCCACGACATGCAGCCGTGCTATGTTTGGCAAGTGGCTGGTAAATATTTAATGATTCACCAAAGCCCGCAAACGGTTTCTCTCCTAACCGACAGCAACTGACTCTGATCCAGCCAGTGCAATTGGTTAAGTGCTGAGCACCCTAGAGGGCTGACGGCGAGAACATGATGTGCGCAAATTTATGCACACAGGCAAAAAACGAGCTCTATACATACGCTTAAAATGTATATATATATGTGTGTGTGTTTATATATTTTTACACATACATATACATGCATGCCTGCATATGCATATGAAACCACAAACCGTATGTGATTTGCATAAACAATAAGCGTTTGCAAACGGCCTATTTCATGTGTAAGCCATTGGGCTTTAAACCAATTAACTATCAATAATAATTAATGCGTTGAAACTTAATAGAATAAACACCATGTGGCATAGCCCTGGGCATCTAAATAATGTGTAAGGCAATTAAAGCGGAAGCTTACACAGTTAAGATTAGGCTTGAAAATGCCTGAAGGTCATTGAATATTCTGCGTATGGGCGAAAGCTTAGTGTTATGGCTGGTAAGATAAGAAACTTTTATAGAGATTTACATAACAAACGTTAAGTTTGGTTGCTTAATTTTACTGTCATATTGAACCTTTTGCCTGACCCTCATGAAAATAAAACCAAAGTATCGGTAAAGATGTCAAACTTATCCGGGAAAATCTTAGCCGACAAGTTGTTTGATCCATTTCCCTAAGCATTACTTAACCAAATTATATTCGTTTAATTGATGAAATTAAAAATTATTCATTTCACACGAAATGGGGTAGTTTAATGGTATATCAGGCATACTTGAACCTCCAATGATCGATATTCATCGACTGGAGCACACTTAAATGAGGTATCGAAAACGAATTTAAGCCTGCACTGCATACGGTAGAGCAGAACACATATTTCGAAGATTGCTAGGGTCAAAAAGTCGACTTGTAGCTAATAGTTAATACTCTGTTAAATATAACATATCCTACATAATTTTTAGATATTCCAAAAATGATTGGATTCAACTGTTATATAATAGAAAAAGTACGAAATATAAACTAAAAAAAAAAGGGTAAAACCATAAACAACTTAAATTCCATATAGTAAATATGAAAAGTGTCATTATTGAGAGTTGGTATTTGAAAACAAAATTAAAGCAATACCAACTGCTCGATTCGAGATTCATGTGATTAAGAGAAACCCCAAACCTTGAGAAATACTGATAAATCCCTTTTATATAAAAAACATACATACACTCTCATAACCACATATATATGTAGATACTCTCAACATGGATACTCTTAACATGAATATGAATGAATTGATAAACTTTTGTTAAAAGTGTAAAGCTACAAATTTCATAAGATATCATCTAAGTATTGCTGAAAATCTGTGTATCATCAGTCGATTTGCTATGTCCAAAAATATAATGCAATTATAAACGACTATCGATAATAAGGAAACGGAATGAGCTGTACAGAAAGATATGATAGGCTCGTTCTGCATGAGCAGAATATTACACATACACACACGAATACGAACAGTCAGGTAAACGGACATGGCTATAATATTGCTTAGGAATCCATATACTCTATGGACTCAGAATATTATACACGCTTGCATAAAACCAATAAAGCCTGAATTCCCAAAATACCATACTAAGATATTCAATCAATTTGAGATACGTAATAAATCGTTGGTCATGATACCTCAAATATAGATAGAAATTAATAATTGAGCTTACCACACAGAACTTCTCGCTCTTCTTGGTGCACTCCTTGAGATACAGATGTGCGATTTCCTTGGAGTAGTTGGTGCAGGGCGTTATGGAGCCCACGCCCTCGTTGTACTGACCGCACATGTGGCACTTGAGCCCATCGACAAGCCCAAAGCCGCCGCAGCAAAGCAAAATGGCGCCCAACAAGAGGAACGCCCATGGAGGACCCGAAAGTGGCGAAACAGTTGCCCGGCTGGCCTTGGGCAGCTCCACGGCTGAAGCGACCTTCGCAGCAGAAGCAGAAGCAGAAGCAGAAGCATCAGCACCAGCTGCAGCTGCAGCAGTGGCATCGGCATCGGCAGCAGCAGCGGCAGCGGCAGCGGCAGAAGTGAAGGCGGCTTTCGTTGACATTGCTTTTTGGTTAGGGAACGACATTTTCATATGAGGTTTAACCTTTGACAGGGACACCAGATGCACTCGCACACACACAAGCACAGCAGACACGCCCACTCGCAAGTATTGCAATTGAGCTATTTTCGTACACTTCAGTTTCTTCTTTTTTTTTAAATTTTTGGCGTTTAACGGGTCTTTGCGGTCAGCTCGATTTCAATTTGTTTGAATTTCACAATTTTTACCGGGTTTCGTTAACCTTTAAGTAGTTAAAGTTAAAAAAAAAAAAATTATAAGCTGAATTGAGTCTAGCGTATCCCAGATTTGTTTAACTTTGACTAGTTAATTTCACATTATTATACTATATATATTTAAAGAGTTGCATCCGGTTAAATTTAATATCTCTTAACAATCGATGAATACTACCAGATCTCAAGTCCCAAATAATATATGACAAATGTATTGTTAATATAAGCCGGTCGGTAAAAGTAACTTGACAATAATAAATAAATATATTATTTTAATAATATAGTAATATAATAATAATAATTAAAAAACAAAAACAAAATAAACAAAGAAAAAACTAAAAATATATAAATAAGCTGGCTGCTAAAAGGGGTCTTACACAGTTATGATACACCCCTTAAAACTTGGCTCTATATACATGTCTAGCTAAGTCTGTATGCCAGTTGTTATTTCAATCTCTATTTTAATACTCGTTTAGAAAGTGAATAGAGTAAATCAGTCTAGATGTGTCTAGATAAAATATTTGAAGCATATTTGAAGAGAGCATATTGGAGAAAGTAAATTTTTATATGGGTTCCTTAATATCAATGCATACTGATTTATCTATGCTAATAGAATTATATAAAAAGTAGAATTTCGGAAGCTTTATGCTCGTTTACAAAGTAAATAGAATACATTGATTTTTAGGCAATGACAGACTTATATACTCGTATATCCACTGATATATAGTTCTGTATAGTACTATATACAATGCTTTGAGTTCTATTGCGATGCTCGTTCACGGAGTATATTGAATTCGTAACAATCTCGATATCTAAGCAATATATACTCATATAACTACAGATATGTGATATCAGTCCGTATTCCACTATATATATTAAGCTCTATGCTTGTGCAGAGTGAATAAAGTCTTATTTAAAGTCTAAAGCACATTGCGTCTGTTGATATATCTCTCATGATACATCCGCCTCCTGCAGCGTATTCCTCCCACAGTTGAATGCCAAAGTTGAACTCTTTTTCTCTGTATATGTTAAATGCAATCATTTAGCATGCTTCCATCACAAAAGTTTGATATTAAATGACAAGCAATTGGGTATAAATGGGGAATGGAAAACGGGAAATGGGGAGTGGGAGTGGGAGTGAGTGTGCAGACGCAAATCTAATGTTACCACTCGAGGTGGCCAGATGCTGTCGTATTTATGCTCAGCTCACGAGCAACTAGGCCGCGTTCCAAAAGAAATTCCCACACAAAAATTGCTTTCGAATTGCTTTAGTTGTAACCGAAAGTTGTTGGAACTTTTACGTGTGCTCGAGGTTGGGGCTGCTTGATGGTGGGCCGAGACCTTAAGCTGAAGCGTTAACTATTTCCACAAAATTTAACTCAATTTGGAGGAATACTATTTTGGAGAGCAGCAGCAGCAGCAGCAGCAGCAGCAACTTTGTGTGCTCGGATTTTGGCTGCATACTTTGGGGCTTTGATTCGATTCGTTTGATGCGGAAAGTGGGGCAGGTGTTGTTAAATTTTTGCCTAGAAGAATGACCACGCCACACCACGCCACGCATTCAACTGCTATCTACTGCAGTCCGCTGCTGCTGCTGCTGCTGCTGCTGCTGCTGCTGCTGCTGCTGCAGCCAATTAACAAATTATTTTTAATTAAACGAACGAATGCGCGCCATGGTTCTTTCATTATTTTGCTTTTGTAATTTTGATGTTGCATGAAGGGCGCCATTTAAGCATGTTTTTCCATTGCTGAACATAACACATTGTGGTACACCAATTGGCCAGTTCTTAGTCCTGCTCAGTCTGCTTGATTCGTGTTAACACTTCCCCGTGCCCCGTCAAAGACACAACTGCTGTTGCCTACTTCGAGTGTGTGCCAGAAGCTGCTTCGTCCGCTCGAAGCGTGCGCCGCGTTTGAACAGAATTCGTCGACTGAATCAACAAAATTTTGGCCATCGAACATGTCTCACGGCAGACATTCGAGGGCTCGTTCCGTATTCGTGCTCGCTCAGTGCTCGTGCTCGCTATCCTACGTCGTATTGCCCGAGTGATGCAGTTTGAACTGATTTCAAAGCCAACTGATCATTACATTCAATCTCTTTTTTTTAAATAATAACAATAATGAAAATATAAAATTATTATTAGTACCATATACCACATATAATAATATATATAATAATAATAAATTTTAAATCTTACATAAATAACTATATAATAGAGAAATCGTTAAGAAAGCAAGTGAAAAGATAATAATAATGTATTTATTTGGAAATTTATGAAACAAGAATATTAAAATTATAAATAAGTAAATGAAAAATTCAAAAATAGTATATGTAGATTGCATTTTCTACTTTCTCTTTAATTTTGTTTTTAGACGTGTTTACATATATTTGTTTATTTAGGTTTACGTCTATATATAAAGTAAAAATTTATATTATTCAAATTTATTAGGATATTTTCTTTAGCGTTAGTTAATTATCATATTCAGCCTATTCAACTTTATTATTAATTGAAAATAATTTGCAAATTACTTGAAAGTTAAAATTTTCTTTGTTTCTTTCTTTTTGATACAATGTTAATGTTTTTTTATTTATTTTTATTTTGTAAAGATACATAACTTAATGTAATGTAATTTAGTCAATTCTAAAGGGATGCAAACATACTTAATGACTCTTTGTTCATATTGATCCATCAAAAGTTTTCAAATGAGATTTGTCTTCAGTTCGCTCAGCTGCACATTCAACATTTTAGAAATGCTGCAATTGCACAGGCAGGCGTAGCTTCGAACGTGTTTGACGCACGTTTGCATGTTAAGGCCATGATATTTAACAGACAAATGTTAATGTGTTAAAAATTAGCAGTGTTTCACACCGTGGCGAATGTACTTGCTATAAAAGTTATTTGTTCAGCATAGGTTGTTGTCTTGGCTTACAGTTTGAGCCGAATTGAAATGATTTATATTTCATACTTTAGGAATTCAAATTATAATGAAATAAATGTGATAATACCACTATAAATAAAGCCAGTTGCTCTCGTCCATATTGTATATTATTTTAGATTATATATTCTCTTTCGCATTCTTTGATGTACATCGAACTGAAAGTGTTTTATTTCTCAGTGCAGATAGAACGATTTGAAGGAATTTGACTCCGCAACAATGATTTATGATGCAATCGATCGAAGGCGGTGATAAGGCCAATGCGATACCCACGTTTATTATACGATCTGCCATAAATACGGTGGCTAATTGATATACTTTGACTAGGCGCCTAAGCCAATATGATTTGCTCCTTCTGGATCCAGTCGACGTAGTTGGCCACCTTGGTGTAGACGCCGGGATAGGGCGCCACGGCGCAAGGCTTAATGCTCCAGGACACAATGCCCACCTGCTGACCGTCGTAGAGCAGCGGGCCGCCCGAGTCGCCGCTGCACTGACCCTTGCCGCCCTCGTCGACGCCGCCGCAGATATGGTATCGGGGGTCCGTGGAGCCTTTGTGGCGGGCGACGCACTCCTCATCCGAATAGACCTTCAGATGCACCTGTTGCAGTGTCGTCTGAATATAGCCGCCGGTCTATAAAATTATAGTTTAGACAATAAGACAAAGCCATCAGATCAAGTTATAGCGAAACTCACTGCGTTGAGACCCCAGCCAATTAGTATTCCATCTCCGCCGGCGCTACCCTGGGGCGTGGCAAAGTTGAGCGCTGGCAGCCGGACAGGCGCCACATTCTTGTCAAACTTGAAGGGCACCGCCACCTGGAGCAGAGCGATGTCGTTGGCATAGTTGTCGTAGGGGTTGTAGAGCTTGTGCTGAATGATGCGCTTGACGTCGACCACGTTGGGTCCGTTGGATCCGATCTTCGTTACCCCGTACTGCACGGATAGCTGCCGCGCCTGGCGGCCGGCCACGCAATGAGCCGCCGTCAGCACAAACTGATTGGAGATAATCGAGCCACCGCAGGAATGGGAACCGGTTGCACCGCGCAGCGAGATCTGCGAAAAAGAAACGAGGGTCTCCATGGCAGACAGCTAGATCCATGCGTAGGCGCGCCTCATACTCACCACGAACGGATAGTTCTCCACTGCGGCATCTGTGCCGTTGACCACTCGACCCATTGGAGGCGCGCCATAGACGCTGCCACAGGTGAATAGCAGCAGCAGAAGCGCGCACAGGTGCTGCCCGGACGAGGTCATAATTAGCAATTGGTCGATTGGACTCTAACTGGCGGGCGGGCACTGCGACTAGCGCCTTTTATAGACGGAGCCATTGCAGCACGCTCTCAGGCGATACGGCACGAATTTACGGGCTGCGATAACTGCGCTATAAATTATAGTTTTCGGTTCGTTGGTCTATCCGATGTACAGTTCATAAATCAGATCGGTTTGGGTTTTACTCTATGATTCCAACACATTTCGCATTGCTTTGCAAATCTAATCAATCAATCCATGTGGATAGAAGGTTTCCTTGGGTCAGACTTTTGCCTAACTAGAAAATAATCAGTCTAGGCTTTTGTTGTTTATAGCAGATCAAAGTAACTGTAGCCCTAGCTTGTTCCCTTTGAAACTAACAATAACAGGGAATAAGATGCTATTTTAAGGTTACCCAATACTACTTGTAGTAGTAGACGGGTATTGTATAGGATGGTTAGGAATAGGTTGGAATGGTTGGACAGTCATCGGTCTTTATATCCTGAACCCATTGAAAATGGGAGTTAAGGTAGTTTCGGCTGACTCTATAAGGCATATACAGTATAATAAATAAAATAAATTATAACGACTCTGCTCATAACACCAGTACGGTTATTGCGGTTATTGGTCCCCATACAAACTTATCATCGGATTATACTGTATATAGTCTTGAGGACGAGCTAACTATAAAGCATAGAAGCGAAAACCATTTCACTATTCTCTATTGAAGCTAGGACTCTGCTTTTAATTTCCGTTTTCCTCAAATAGATTTGGTGCTAATACAATCGTAATTATCACATTCTGAAAGCCTTATTAAGTAGGTACATCTACGAGAAAATTTGTTCAACAAATAATTGTGTAGCTGTTGGCGGGGTCTTACCTCTCTCTCTTCTATGCGTAAGAAATGTGTAGAGTGGTTGCATTATTAGGTCTTTGCGTCTCTGGATCTCTAGAGATACCCTAAACCCTGTGGAATGCATATTTTCTGGAGATTGCAACTCTCAAAGAGTCGTTTATGGGCAATCCAATATTTGTGCTCTTAGAATATGTAATAATGAAAACAACCATTTCAAACTGCATCAAGTACTAGAATTAGAATATCTAAAATATTATTATCTCTCTTATTGATCATCTTTCAACTCAAGCTTTCGATTATCTAAAATAAAGGGAAGGAGAAAGGCTAACATTTCAAACCTTTAACTTTTACAGACTTTGAGTATGTCCAGAGATTAACAAATTAATGACGTCAATCCAACAAGTACATATGAGAGTAAAAGACGGACAGATCATCCTTGGAAGTGGGATAGGTTGAGTCAGCTCGTCTTTATATTTAGGAACATCCATGACTTCTGAGGTCGTCCATGATGAGTCCGTTATTGCCACACTAGAGCCCACCACGAAGGGGAATCCACCTCTGACTCGGGTGCATTATTCGCCAGTCAAGCAGGACTTGCCCATGCCCAAACATAGAAACAGCGAATAGGGAAATGCGCATTCACATAGATCAGCTTTAATTTCAATTTATGCTTGACTAAACCACTTTAATTAAATTGATCACAATGCATAAGAATAAATAAACGTGTGGCCTGATATCCGGCAGAAAGTGCGGCGATGTTGCTGGAATGTGAGACTGTATAAAGAATGCTTAACGAAATGCGAATGGATATTATTCACGTACGTTCAACGTTTTAGTCACAACAATTTGTAAAGTATTAAATTTGATTATAGCCAGGAGGTAAAGCCATGGGGTGTGCCTTAACGTATACATAAATATTAACAAATGTTAGCCACAGGCGTCAGAAAGCGTGAGTCAGCTGGGCCCACACACAATCTAGATTATACATGATATATGTATATAATACCAAACTACGCTACTTCACTAAGCGATGCTGAGGGCATCTGTCTACAAAAATACACTTAACCATCGGATCAACTCGCTACTGAATGGTGCAGCTGCGTACCGTTGACATCTTCTGCTCCTCCTCATCCAGGTGCTTGGCGCTCAGTATGCTCTTGATGCTCTCAGCCTCCTTGATCCAGAACTCCAGCTGAAAGGGAATCAGGATTGACAGAGAACTCAGGTGGAACCACAGAGCAGGAGCTCACCTGTTGCAGCAGCAGGTTGCGGCGCTCGCCCTTCGGCTCGTTGTTCACAAACGGCACCAAAATGCCCAGGGCTGAGGTATACGACTCCAAGGCGGCGTCCAGCTTGCGCTCGTACAAGTAGAGCTCGCCCTGCCGTCCGATCTCCAGGCCAGTCTTCAGCGAGGGGCTCGAGTTCGATAGGGCAACTGCAATTCAATGTACAATGTTACTCTCAGGGAATTTCCAATTAAAGCTACGGTGTGATAATGAAACGTGAATCGGTATATGTAAAAGATAATGAATCAGCGACTAAGCAGATTATTTTCCGCTGTCATCGCAAGTGGTCAGCTGCGACAGCCACTCCCACCTGTGCCCAAGTTGTAAAGATATGGACTCAGTTAACAGATATCAAAGGTTGCCCTTAATACTGCGGAGTCAATGATAATTGGATTAAGTGAAATCTCATACAAAGCTGCTTATAGCGTGCATCCGGCTCAAGCATTTCCATCATGCGGGATGTGCTGGGCTGTGTCTGAGGATTGGCAGCCTCGGCGGCTGTGGCAGCGGCGCCTTTCTCCAATGCCTTCTGCTGACGCTGGGCCAACAGTTTGTACTCGTCCTCGATGATAACGTTTTTAATCTCCTCCGCGCGCTTCATGTAGGTGAGCGCTCGATGGCGCAGCTCTTGGCGCCGACTGGCGTCCGATTCCTCGGTGATCAGCGGCACAAAATATTGCAATGCGCTGCAATACAAATAATAGGCCTCCTTGTAGTTGCGCTTCTCATCGTGCTCGACCGCCTGGGTGACCAGGTCTATGGCCTTCTTCATCGTTTTCTCCGAGGGAAATGTTTTGAGATCTAGAAAGGGATGCGCAAAGAAATCTGCAAACGAAATTCGCTGCGCTGGCTCGTGCTCCAGCAGGCGCCGCAGCAAATCGTGGCATTCGTTGCTGATGCGCGCATTCGGGGGCAGCACAATGGGCTCCGCCTTTCGGATGCGCAGCAGCAGCTCCTCAATGGTTCGCGAGCTGTACGGCGCCTTCCCAAACAGGCATTCGTATAGAATGACGCCCACGCTCCACAGATCCGCCTTGGCGTCGTACTGGTGCTTGCGCACAATCTCTGGCGCCATGTACAGCGGCGAGCCCTTCAGCTGCTGATTGATCTCGCCCAGCTTAAGGTGTTGCGCAAATCTGTTAAATACAAGGAAGACTTTAAACAATAGGCTCTAATCCTCTTCATATGTACATACCCAAAGTCTGCAACCTTTAGGTAGACATTGTTAGCAGTGCGCGTCAGCAACAAGTTCTGTGGCTTCAGGTCAAAGTGCGAGACATCGTTGGCTCGCATATATTGAATAGCCGCGGCCAGCTGCCGCAAGAAATAGCGACATGTGGACTCCGGCAGCGCCTTCTTTGTGCGGATGAAGGCGGATAGATTGCCCGCATTACAATACTCCAATACAATGTATATGTTTCTGAGCAGGAAGAGCAGAGGAAAATTAAAGAGTTTTTTAAATTCCCAATCGAGTACACCATTCAACCCACTTGTCATCCCAGAAGAAGTCCTGCAGCGTCACAATATATTTATGTTTGAGGTCACGCAGCAGACGAATTTCCGTTATTAGATTGTCGCGAGAGCTTTGGGACAACGTGGACATTTCCACATACTTAATAGCGTGATAAGTGCCCTGTTTCTAAATAAATTTAGAGAGTGAGATAAGTTGATTCGTGGAAAATTATTCTATTCGTCGGCTTACTTTATGGCGCGCCTTGTAAACAGACGCATAGCTGCCCACTCCAAGTTTCTCTTGTATGTCATAGTCTGTTATTCGCGGCAGTGTCATGATTGAACAGTATTATAAGGCCATTTATATATAGGAAGTTTCAGCTAATTCGTTTTCGAATTAAATGATTGCTCTATAATTAGGAAAAACCATAACAATACATTTGACAGTCACAACGACTGATGACACTCAGCTGATTGGCGTGGAAATCGATTGTGCGCAACATCGATACATCTGTTGCACAACAGTTGGGCCACCGTTCTTTGCAGTGCAACAGGGCAATTGTTGTGTCAATCGATGGGCAGCACTTTTGTGATTCAGTGTGTTTGTTGTTGATGCGTAGCTCAGCAACAGAATTTAATTATTTTCAGGTAAATAAATGGATACCACAAGTTAAAAGCGCGCAGAACAAACAATGGATTACACCAATCTAAATGCCATACCTTATAATTGACACGCAGCGGGCCTTGGCCTGCAAATCTACTAGCAAAAACTGTGAACTCAAGCTGGGCTTCTCATGTGAAGCAGACACACCCATAATAACAAATTAATCAGACACGCCCGTTAGCAAAATTATTGAAATGTTATCACAACTTCTATTCTTCCATTTTGCAGCTGCTTCTTGTGTACTGCTTGAATCTCCAATCGAATTTCATTTCGTGACGTCACAGAACAAGGCTCAACATGAATTACGGCCGCAAGACGCCCTCGACCTATCGGTCGAATCCCTCGATGTATTCCCATGCGACGGGCAGGTAAGTAAATATAATTTGATAAAGATTTGCCAGTGATGTATATAATCAACTGCTTTGCAGATCGTCTACGAATTTGCACTCGAAAATGTCGCGCTCCACGCGAAGCGTTCGCATTCCTTGGTACCAGCGGCCGCTCCTGAAGAACAACCAATACATCGATATACAGAAGGGAGCCATGCTGATTGGCCTGTTCGCTGTGGTGAGTTCCGTGGTGTGTTTGTATTTGCACATTTGCTGATTCGAGTGCCTCCCTTCGCAGTTTCTTTCGCTCTTCACCATTGCCACCACGATCTTTGACATTTACTGCTATGCGATGGCTGCCCCAGGATCCACGCATTACGGTTACTATATTATATCGTATGAGTTTGTCTACGTTGGGAACAAGCACGGTATATATGCGGTCATTTATCTGCCAAAGAATTATGTAAAGCCTCGCTTATTTTCCAGTCCGCAACATGCTGATCGTATTCGCCCTCTTCTCGCTGATTATGGCCCTGGTGAACTTCGTTACCAGCATCCTGCTGTGCGTGGCCTTGCGTAAGGTAAGCCAAAGGTTAAGTTTAAGTCTTTTCGTTTGGCAGAGACTTTCACTTTCATTTCACACATGCGTTCAAGCAAGAAAAACTTGGAGCACAGAAACGCTTACTGAGCCGAAGGGTAACAAAAACATCCAACATCCAAACATTTAGTTTAGACACCTCATTATTTAACCAAACAATATATAAAGGAGCTCCATTAACATAGTCTATGAATTCTTGCAGGAGTACGAGCGGAAGGTAATGCCCTGGCTGTGGAGCTTTGCCATTTTCACCATTTGGCGCGCCTTGGCCCTCATCTTCTTTGCCATTGTGAACGACCTGTACTTTGCCTACAACATCATAATGGTGCTGCTCTGGAGCATCTTCTGCCTGGTCTCCATCTACGGCTGGGCCGTTGTCTATTCGCTGTTCCTGGAGCTGGTGGACCTGACCAAGCTGGAGGATTTGGCGCACCTGCGCGTAAGTCTCATCATTTTTCAAATACCCAAAGAGCCTCTGTTAATACTCTCATCCTTTCAGATGGGCACCATGGCCTCGCTGCACGCCTCAACAGCCAATTCGCTGGCCGGCTCTCGTCCCACAACACCCCACAGCACGGTATCCACAATGCCAGTGGGTTAACTGTCGTATCAATCGCACGTTAAGCTCAATAATCCCGTCCATTAGAACTCCTCTAAGCCATGGCTTGGCAGGGATTTATGTGTAAACATTCCACATTCACCAGTTGCGTGCCTTAGATGCGTTCAATCCATGTCTAGTACATATCAAAAACGAATTGCAATTGCAAATTTTTTTACATATATCTACATAGTGTTTAAGCCTCATTCCGTCCACTTTCAGACCTTTTCATTTAAACGAATATTTTTGTTATTGCTGAAATCTCTGTCGTAATATGTGTTTACCTGACTTATTTTTACTCACACATCCACCGTCCAATGTACCAATTTTTTATGCAAATTATTATATTGCCATCACTTAAAATTATGAAAATCATTTAAACAAAAATTTTGTATCTTTAATAAATTTCAAGGAAAGTATAAAAACCACATGAGTTATTGTGATTAGAGAGTTATATTAAATTAACCTTAAGTAACTAATTAAAAACCTGAAATTATGTTTCTTTAAATCAATTTTAAAAATTCTTATAATCAAATTTTCCCAATTAGAATCAATATTTAGTACATTTTCGTCTTGCGCTGCGGTCGGTCACACTGTAAACAACGGCTTAGAGATACCAGCTACAAGACAAGACAAAGCAATTAGCTTTTGCGCGTCAGCAACGATAATAATGAACACCGTCATAACAAAGTGGGGTAATTACAGTACATTACATTACACACGCATGCAAACATGAGTACAAATACCACACACAAAGAACGCCAGCCAAAGTTCAATTAACTTCGGCTGTTTCATATCAAAGCGCATATAAATGCTTTTATAAATGTTGTTAATTTCTTAATATCTCAGGCCTCAAATACATACTATGTATGTACATATGCACAGACAAGGAAGCCATTTGCTTCTGCAACTAACTTTCGCTCGCATGTGGTGTATCTTAAATGCAAATGCATCTATGCCATACGTACATACATATGTACATACAAACATATACATATGCAAGTACATACACACATACATACATATGTATTTGCTTGTCTCGCTCAGTTCGCAACTTATTGCTACGTAGTTTCACGATATTCGCAGTTAAATATATTGCGCGTCGTTGTCAAATCCTGATGAATGTGCGTGTGCGGCTCTCCCCATGTTTTGCCACTCATTGTTCTCTTCCACTTGTGTGCTGATCGCTGCAACGGTACATGAAACCGACTGACCGTCTCGCACCTGTCCAAGTTGAATGCCCCAAAGCAGAAGAGCAGGAAAGAGAATCCATCGAGTGATATTTCTAACAGTGCTCAATTTTGTTCTCAACACGTTCCTCAACCTTGCCTTAATATTATTTTTCCTGTCAGTCTTCTACGCAGTGGCGTCGTTGCTTTGTGCTCGGCCCGTAACTGCGCATTTCAACTGAGGCAGTAATGTGGTTCGCTTGTATCATGCCTGCCAGACAGATATGAAGTATAAAATGCAACGCTACCTCCACTCCCCACAGATTTCAGACGCTGTCGCTTGGATGGCTCTGACTGTTGTTGTTGTTGTGCGTGGGGCGCGTCGTTCACCTCAGTAAAACACCCCCACAAGCTGCTGTTGCAGCACCAGTGCACTATGGGTAAAAAGTCGATTTTTTTGGCATTAATTGTAAATGAAGAGCTAGGAACTTGAAATTTTAGGAATATATTATTAATATTAAAAAGGAAATTCGGATTTTTTTTTTTTTACAATTGGGCGTGGCATTCAAATTTTCCGCCCCTTTTACATATTATATTAAATTAAAAATCATTACCTGTGGGCTCAAATTATTTTTAATAACTTTTTTGTACAATTTTAGCAACTTTAAATTATATTTTTATTATATTTCATTCAACTGCAAGCAAATATTAATATTTGAAGACTCTTAGGGATATATAAAATATATGCGATATAATTTTAAACTGAATGGTCTTCATTTTCTTCATCTAATTCAAAATTTAACTCTAAATTTTTATCATCTATGTTTTGATCTTCATTTTCCTCATCCTCATCCTCATTTTCGTCTTCATTTTCTTCTTCAACTAAGGTTGGCTCCATTAAGCCTTCAAATGTCGCTGGTAATTGAAAATTGGGATCTTCCAAAAGTTCAATAACTTATTTTGGGAATTTTTTTTTCTTGTTGTTCTTTTCGCGTTCTTTTAAACTGAGTGAAGAGAGAAGTGGATCAGATGAGTCTAAAGCCCTATTAAATATATCAGTTCAATTCTCTAATCGGCTACATTTCCTGGCGTGAGATTTCCTATCATTTCTATACTGTTTGTTCCGGGATTCAGACGCGTTTTCTCCTAATATGCCAACAGGAATTATGCAAGTGCCGATAATTTGGTATCCATGCACCAAAATTTTGTGAACATCATTGATATTTCCACTTCCATTAGGCCTGGATCCACATGAAGACCCATTTCATCCCACAGCCTCCGCTTAATTTCTTGTTTACGCAATGATACCTTTTGTTTGTCGACATCCTTAACACGCCATTTTTTAATTTCGATTCTGTACGATATTTTCAATACAAACTCAAGGAATCGAATCCAAGCATGCAGAGGGCTAACTCCATATTGCAAATTCGTAGAAGAAGTTCTAAAAATTTCCGAAGTACCGAAGTACCTTCACAATCAATTATCACCCTGCCTTCAAGCCACCTAGCATGATGCATTTTAAACCTTTCCAAATTCCGGTTGCACTTTGGCAGATGCTTCTTTATATTCTCTACAAACTGCTTTACTCTTTTATCAATTAGATTATTAATATTTTCGCTAATATTATTGTTAAATTTTTCAATAATAAAGTTTTTTACCGCGCCTTCTTGGCGGTTGTTGTTGGTCCATACCTCCACAAGCTCTGCACGACAAAGCTCGTTTTTAACTGCAAAAACTAATTTTTTTCCAAAAGGAACAAAAAGGAGCAAACGAGGTTAATAGATTCCGAACCTGGACATAATACACAACAACTGTTATATCAAACCTCTGTGAAGTGGTGTGCTGCACAAAAGTAATACTCCACGGAACACAAGTACATTTGTTAATTTTTAGCTAAAAATACACACAGACAACACACTGGACAACTGGACAATAACACAATTACAATCAAAAAGTAATAGCAATAACTTATAGTACATACCATTAGGTACGTTTTCCATTATACACTTTTTTTTATTTATGTTTACACAAAAGCTCCACTTTAATTGCAAGTTGAACAAAATTTCCCGCGCTTTTTATATATCAAACGCAACTATGCAACAGCTGACTTTGAGTATGTGTAAAATATTAATGGTAGTCGCTAAATTTTTAAAAAAATACTTTTTAATCTAGTTGAAGTATATATATTCAATAAATAAAAGAAAATTTTAAATTGTAAACAAAATTTTTTTTGAATAAATGCCAAAAAAATCGACTTTTTACCCATAGTGCAGTGGTGAGGCGCACGTACATACATATGTATATACAGATGTACATATGCGTATGTACACATACAAAACATATCAACACGTTTGTTTGTATATGTTTGGCTTTTTGTGTTGTGCTATTGCTCTCATTTGCTGTTAACTCAGTCAACGCAACATTTTCACCACGACAGCTTTCTGCGCGGCTGGTGACTAATTGTTGTTATTGCTAAATTTTGACTTTACTCAACAAAACAACGTTTTGTTTGGTTCGTGCGATCCTAAACTGACGAAATCAAGTGCTGCCTCTCTTCTACTCTTTCTCTCACTCTCATTCGGTAGGCTTCGGCCTCAGCTGTTGTCTGTGCATGACAATACAAACATACATATGTATATGCATATGTATACGTACACAAGCACATGAAACAGGAAATTATTTTCGTTTTCTATAGAAAAGCTGCTGTTGGTAGACTGTTATACATACATACATACATACATCGCCATGTACACCAATTTAATCTAGTCGGTTTATTTTTAAAGCTATACAAGTACATACTATGTATGTGTATGTATGTACGTAGCAATCAAACGAATGATCGTATGCACATATACATACGTACATACATACATTTAAACATTTGTATGCATATTGGTTAATTTTGTACTCACAAAATAAGTAAGCTGATTTAAAGCTTATTCAAGGTGCATACAAGAATACAAAACAAACATGTGCATATTGGTGAGAGTCCCTCAAAACTACAGTTCGTAGACATGGACATACATACATACATATGTACATATACAAACATACATACATACATAATATGATTATGCATACGCCGTATAGATTGTATGTATGTATGTATGAAAGCACAAATGACATCGATGTTTCGGTCAAATTTAATTAAATTAAATTAATTTTAAGTCTAATAGACGTGTACAAAAACCCTAATCAAAGACTTAAATGTCCATGTTTTTGCGTTTATATTTACTTTCTGAAACTAAAATATCTAATTTGTAATATAAGTTATAAAAAATTGTTTATATAATTATATTCATACATATGTATGTATGTATCAATATCACGTCAATTCCGTTTTATTTCTTATCGCCCGACGTATTTACACGTTGACGGCTAAACAAAAAATGAATCGTATCACTGAGATACATACTTAGCTATATAGGTACATATGTACACATATAAATACACAAGGATATAAATCGCATACATACATACTTAAAATAAAATAAATTTTAGCCAACAAAATGTTAACCTGAGAAACTCACCACACGTAGGTATTATTACAACATACGAGCGAATTTTATGTTATTTCCTCATTATTATTTATAATTAATCACACGTGTAAAACTATATAAGTTCTACGCATATACATTTGTACATATTGAATTAAATATAAAATACATATACTATATATGTACATACATATGTATTAACAGATTTCATAAAAGTGCGCAGTTTGCATTGATGACGCAGCAACAAAAACACAATGGCAATGCCAACAACATGACAATAACAGCAACTGCTCTCAATCTCAATAGCTCTCAGCCTTGCTCTCTCACTTAGTTGACGTGTGGCTACAATATGGCGTCGTTGGAACTGTGTCGTCGCTGAATTTCCATTTCAAAATAACAATTAGGAATGTACATAAATGTACGTATGTATGCAAATATGTATGTAAGTAAATATGAGTTCTTAGCCTCTTCGCTTCTCTGTTAAAAAATAAACAGATGAATATATGTAAATACATATGTATGTATGTATAACAGCAGTTTCATGATTAAATGTTAAAAATTCGCTCTCCATCCTCTCTTTTTCGTGCATTGCATTGGTCTCTGTCTCTATAAATGGAGTATGAATGTGTGTGAATGTGCAGGTCTGTAACTTGTTACAATCATGATACCCTTGAGAATGGTACTTTTGTTTTGACATCAAGTGCGAAACGCACTCAATGAAACAAGTTTAATCACATATTTACATATATGTACATACATATATATTTTCTATATCAGATATCTCGAACATTCCCGTCTGTCTGATGGCAAAAAACAATTAATATTATGTACATATGTATAAGTATGTACATAAATACATACTGTACATATGTATGTATATTTTTTGTAACTGGTACCTAAAGAGCAATAAAAAGTCTACTTTATATTCTGAAGTTCTTAAAAAGATTAATTAAGCTGAAGATCTCGGAGAGGATTGTTTATGCCTTCGTATAGGAGCGATTCTAATATTTAGATATATTTTAATACTTCGGTGTACCTTGAAACTTGGCAGTTTTATTTTATTGTGTGTTTTCGCAAAAGCTTTTAGTTTTCGTTAGTTGTTATTCAACAACTTAAATTTGGCATGGCAAAATGTTATATTTTCATTGCTGTTTTATCACTAATATGCGCTACAGCCATATTACGTTATCCATCTAAGTACGAACATACATTCACAGAATATTTCCTTGTATGTTTTCACCATATGTATGTTCTCTCTAGTTTTATTAGACACAAGTATATGTATATATGAATGTGTGTGTGCATGTTTTGCTCAGACTTCCGTCAATGTTTAAGTTTATACATATGTATATGATTTTGTATACATACATGCGTGCATGTACATAAATATATGTTCGTCTGGTTTCTTAATGCTACGCTATTCAACTCGCTGTTAACTTGCACTGTAAAGTGACAAAATCAAGAATAATCTCTAGACTACCTTACTTTGTACAGGTAATATATAAATATGATATTTTGTGAGACTATGTTGAAATATGTAAAATCTTTAAAATTTATGAAAGAAAATTCCTGCATTACTAAAAACAAATCACTCTTTGTGTTAACATATTCTGCAGTGGCAACAACAGTACATTTTGAGTATAACATACCCAATTTCATTTTTACTCGGCTGACTTGCGTTCTGCTTCGCCGTTTCATTCGTGCGTTGAACCTTGGAGACTTCACATCGAGTTTGGAGGATCAAATCCACGTTGGGTTTTACTACAACTACAACTGTCATCCACAATACAATACACGCGCTGTGTCTCTGTCTGCTTCGCTGGCTGGCTTTGTGTCTTTGTGTGCGTGCGCGCCGTGTTGATTTGGCATAATTTGTAAATGATTTTACAATTTTTGTTACAAAAAATCGTCGAGCGCTCGTCAAGCCAATCGGGTCTATTAAATCCGCGCCAGCGTTGCTGCTAACGTCGTCGTCGTGAGCGTTGTGTGCAAGAAAAATTTAGTTTGTTTAAAATAAAAAGAAAGTTAACCATAATTTGTGATATACTTACATATTTAATTTCTATTTGCCCCTTGCACTGTGCAATTCTCCACGAAAAGCTTATAGTTGATCAAAAATTTTTACATCTGTATTATTTGTGAAAAAAAATTTAAAAAGAGCAAAACCAACTAAATTAAAAAAAAAAAAAAAAAGATTACAACTGTGATTCAAACAAAACTGGCGTTTTTGTTTTAAATGCTTATCCACTCGCAATAAATTAAAATTACTACAAGAAACTTTCAAAGTAAGTGCATTACTTAAGCATTTCTGATGAAAAAATTATTAAATTTTCGCCTACGTCGTCGTGACACTCTCTCGCGCTTATTCACCACCATTAACAGCTAAATTTCAACATGAGCGCAGCACTGAGCTCACCACTCGTACTCTTTCTCTCTCTCTTTCACACGCGAGCACACAAACGTATGCGCCCATGTGTGTGTGCCTTTATATGCAATGTCATAGAACAGACGTTGCCATGTCGCGTAAAACAAAATAAATCGCAGTTCAAGCTAAGAAAATGAAAACCTAAGTCTGATAAAATAGTAGTAGACAAAAACAACAGTGCCCGCACATACTGCAAACAATGTGTGGGCATACATATATTTATGTATATATACGTGCATGTAAAGTACATATATACATCGATTCAACCGCAAGCTTTAACCTTCGCATTTTATTTGCACTTAAATATGTATGAGTGCACATACATGTATATGGACGAAGTGGACAAGTGTGGTTGCGTTTAACTTTTATTTTCGACATTTTGTAGTATTTTTTTAGTAACACAACTTTCGCTATAATATCAACAGTTTTTTCCTTGCCAAAATATGATCAAGGACGTTGGTGGCACTTCAGCTTGTTTGTCAACTCACACAGTGTATGTAAATCAATTTCTAGTGATGTAAAATGTTGAAAATCACCGTTTTTTTTGTTTGCAAATTCTTTTCATCCACACCCGCACACACATACGATAATGAATAGCAGAATGCAGTTCATGATTAGAAATTTGTGTGCTGTTCTCTCGCGGATGAGTCACCACAACGCATACATTTATGTAAACACACATATGCACATACAAACATATATGCATGTACATGCGTTTGGGCGAGTCACAGTACAATAAGTCAGCAATAATATTTGCCTGACACGCATTATCTATTATTTCTTATCAGAGTCTGAGGCAGCGCATCACATTTATGAGGGCACACGACTTTTGTTTTCGATGAGGGCATATTTTTTGTTTTTTGCCTGCCATATGCAAATCCAATTGACACTAATTCTGCGTCTGTGTATGTGTGTGGTGCTAGAATTGTTTCATGTGTTGCTGTGACGTAGTGATGGATGCCTTTTTGCCTATCGATTACTGTTCCATCGATATATCTTATACAGTTATTTTAGTGGGAAGAAAAAAGGAATTTATTATTATTTGTATATTAAACTAATATTTAAGCACAGCTAAGTAATAATATTTTCACTTGCCCAATAGGTAGTTAGCGCTCATGTGCTAAACTCACTTTTTGTTGGGCGTTACGAAAATCTCGAGCTGCTGATTAACACTTGATTACATTATTTGTTGTATGTGTGGAGCCCTAATTAATTCTAAATGTGTAGGAAAATATATTGAGTTAAAGAGAAGGAAGAGATGACACACAGCAAAGTAAAGAAAAAAGGGGAGGTTGAAAGAGATATGAGAAACAGCAATCTTATGCCTACCACAGTACTACTAACATATTCAGAAATCTCACAATTAATTAATTAGTACGAAATATGAATTATAAATTTCAGAAAATACTACAAAATGAATTTATAAAGAATATTTAAAATACAAAGAGTAAAATAAATGAAAATGTCTGATTAAATAATAAACTAGAATATGAAAATACCAAAGTTAAAAATTAAATAGAAATAGATAACACAGGTCGAAGGAAATATTTTTCCTAACAAAAGCATTTTATATCATTTGTACATATTGATAAAACGTGTGTTATATGAGGGGTTTCAATTGTTGCAGTAGACTTGGGGCATCTTCCAGTCGTGTTTGTATTAGTATTTACTCAGCCCGCATTTGAGTACGGCACGTGTATCGAGCCCTGGCCCTTATCGCTATTTTTATTGCTCTGTACATTATCGCGATCACGTTTTACGCCACTGTAACGAAAAAAAAAAAAAAAATTATACACGTCGCTGCTGTTATAATGAATGCATATTCATATATGTATATATATATTTATATAATTAATATATGCACATCTTTTAAATGAACACAATTGATCAATGCCCGCTCTTGAACATAATATATTTAATTGAATATTGAATATCCTGCAGTCAAGTTACCGTATTCCCGCTATCATAGATCCAAGATTATGGATATATATTGCAAACGCATAATTGTTGCCATTGATGACTTGTAATACCTGATATGTATTTTACTCCGGAAGTCAGTCGAATTGGCTTTCCTGTAGCTGTGCTTCAAATCAAATCAATCCACTTAATTGCGATAATATTTAATGCATTTCATAAGCTTACAATTTAATAATAGCTATTCGACTTGTAAGTATTGATTCGTTCTTAACAAATCTTTATATGTATATATATTTCTGCTATATACACTATGCAGTTCATTGCTCTATAGTCGAGTGTTGGTTAGCCTGGGTTCGAGTCCCAGTCCCCGAGTGAGCGAACTTTAATGAACTTCAAATGCTATGACTAATTTTCAAGAGAATTCGATTTTGTTTACCATACGAAAGTTCATAAACAACAGTTGTCATTATCTGGCAGCCTCTCGAAAATGTATAATATATATGTATATATATTTTTTTTGCTATAAATTTATGCAAATTGTATTACACATTTTCCATTAAGAAGCTGGCTTATGTATGCACATATGTATCTTATATACATACACATCACGCACACACAGACGTGTCTATGTATGTGTAGGTGTGTGTATGTGAAGTCATGATGACGAAGGCAAAACAAATAACAAAAAATAAATAAAAACAAACAAGTCTGCTGCCGTCAGCGTCTCCCGTTCACGTAGTATAATATTTGTAGCTCTGTTCGCGAACTAATTGCTAGCACAGGTCTTGTGATACCCTATTTTTAAATGGGAATAAAAAAAAGAAATTTGTATAAATAATTAAAAATATACAGCTGGTAGACAGACTCATATATTATAAAATTATAATTTATTTAATTTACAGGGTAGTTACATATCAAGTACTGCATATACATATGTATATTATTGTCAACTTGCGCTTTACCCTCCCGCATCGGATTTTGTCTCTCTTGCACTCACATACATATAAATAGCTGATAAGCGCGCGTCATCGTCAGCGTTGACTTCGACGTCGACGTCGACGTCTGTGTCAGCTGCTCCGTTCGTCTCTTGTCTCCGCCGCCGTCGCCGTCGCCAACATAGCGGCGCGTGGATGGCCACGACCTCATTTTTTGTTGGTCTGCTGGTTTGTTTTTAGGTCGCGTGTAAATGGTTCTACTCTGCCGTTCGGCCGTCCCGCACGACGCACGACGCACTACGCACTAACTGTGATCGCTGTCTCTGTCTCTGTCTTCTCGCACGCCCTCTGAATGGGGCTTTTGCACTGCCAGCAGCCGCAAAACAACAATAAAGCTAAGCATTATTGAAGTGTTTTTGTGTTGGTGTTCTATAACTGCTTACGAAATGAAAATAGAGAGACGAAGAGGGAGAGAGAGCTTATTAGTCTAGTACGAAGTGCATGTGCCGTTTTTATACATATGTGTGTGTGTATGTGTTATTTTTGTAGCTAATGTCATTTGACAAATGCTGAATAATGGATTGAAATGTGAACTACACCCACCCATTAGGGAAAACCAAATATTTTACATTTTAGAGGCGTTATACATATATTTTATAACATTAATACACACAATTTTGTCTTATACATAAACATGCATTAAAAAAAAAAAAAAAAATTGTTGAGTGTATGCAACCATTGAAGAGTAGACGACGTCGGAGTGTTTCGTTGTTTCATTCATTTATGCTATATTTAGTGTTTAATACTCTCTGATCTATACAGATGAGTGTTCGTGTGAATGTAGACATCGCTGTTTCTCAATTTTTTGTTTTCCTACTTATGCAATTGTTTTCCGTTTCTATGGGTGTATTCAACTGAATTAAGTATGTAAGCAAATGTATATCTGACATTACATTTACATACATTCATATATAGTTTGAGAGATAAAGATGTTTCTATTCTTCATCCTTTACAAATTTATCCTGCAGCGCTAACTTCCAAATTATTTCACTTGGGGCCTATAGCTTAACGTAAGTAATCGATTGTTGTCTTTACCCTTGACATTCAGTTCGATTAATAATGATGACATCGGATAAAATACATTACCGCCCCGTTATATCCGCTAGCATTCTGAAGTGGCCTCCAGTGTCCACCTTGACTCCATCCTTGGAACTTGTGGAACTTTAATGCGTAAAACGGTTGCCCAGCACCCGCCCCAGCGACCAGCTTTAATTTTGGTTGCTTGTCTTGTTTCTCACCACAGTTGAAGCAGCGCTGTGCTGTATAGGTATATTCACCACATTGCCTTGCTTCTATGGCAACAGTCAACTCTCGCCTGTACCGTTAGCAAAGGCAGATGAAAAGCGAAACCTTGGCTTTTTATTTATTTTTTTTTGTAGTTTGCCTGTCTGCCTTCCTTTTGGCTTTTGCATTACTTCTTCTTTGTCGTTTTCGTACACTGACGAATGCCTCGCCCTGGTCTTCTTTGTCTCTGCCTTTGTGGTCGCGTCTCCTGCTTGCAGTTCATTGCCTTAGACTTCAGCTATGTATTCGCTTATGTATGTATGTATGTGTGTGTACGTACGCACGTGTGTATACATGTATCCGATGTAATGTGTTTAATGAATATCAATGATATGAACTTTGTGCGCTTTGTTGTCAATGACACGCCCCCAACTCTGCTCTCCCACGGAGCTGACGTCAACGTCACTGACTCAGCCGGCAGCTGTACGCCGTAGCCTTCAGTTGCTGCTGCAAAGTTCAAGCGACAACGGCAAAGTTCAATAGCACAAAAGAGGTTGTCGAAAATATATCCACACACATACACAAATATATTTTAGATATATAGCTAGTAAAATTTGGAGGTTCCGCGTTTCGTATGCTCGAGCTTAAGTATCGAGTCTGTCATGTCTTAAATTGTCTCTTCTGGCTCGGGTCAATAACCATTTAAGTCACTGAGCAAAGTTTAATGCATTCGAACGACCTTCAAAGCACGAGAGGGATGCTGTGTGAAAAATACAAAATGAACATGTATGTATATAGAAAACAAGGTATGGGTACATACAAATAAAAATAGCAAAAGTAAATGAATATAAAATTGAAATAAAATCTATAGCTTCCATTTTGAAAAGTAAATGAAGCTATTAAATTATTGATTACAAATGAAATTAAGTTATTGAGAGCATTTCTGTTTGAGCTTTGAACTTGTATATCGAAGCACTAAATTCTTTTTAAGTATTTTTTTTTTTATTTTAATTAATTTTTCTTATAATTTTTCATAATCCTAAATAATCCACTGCAATTTAATTGATCTTCAGATCAGCGCTGCGAGTGGAAATTATAAGGATCTTTTCACACAATTATTAGTCTTTATAGAATTCTGTTTGGCCTATTATTTTATTGAGTTATTTATTTCTTTAGTCTTTATATTTTTTATTACAATGAACTTCGTCCGCATGGCGATTAGTTCCGCTCCACTCATTGCTCCTCCAGCTCTTCTTCATGCTTTCGTGCCATGCACGAAAACGACGGCAACGCCCCACGATCTTCATGGTGGTGGTGGTGCTGGTGCTGCTGCTGGTGGTGGTTAGTTGTCAACGCGAACCTTGTGTGCTCGCATTGAATCTTATTCTCACTGACTTGTCGTTCCCCTCTCTCTCTCTCTCTCTCTGCCTGCACCTCCTCTCAGCTGGTGAGAGCTACTTTTGTAGAGTTTCTCATATTTCATTTTCCCATGCGATTTCCATTAATCTTTCTACAAAACTCTGTGTGTGAGTGTGACTCTGCGTGTGTGTGTGTGTGTGTAATTGTAAAGTGAGTCGTTGGTTGCTCCGTTGCTGCTGCAGCAGCTCGGCAACTTGAGAATTTAGGAGTTATTCAAGGGAGGGGGATCCTTTTGTGAAATCACACACGCACACTCGCACGCTGTCTGCTCTAAGTGCACACCTAGCTGTTTATTTTCCCATTGTATATGTGTTTGTGTGTGTGCAAGTGTGCAACCTGTGGCGCGGATGAAACAGGAGCAGCAGCAGCAGCAGGAGCGACTCGAGTCGAGTGGAGAGCTCGTGTGCACCGTTCTGACCGTCTGGCCGAGAGTCTCAGATGTTGGAGCTGCGTCCGAATGTTATTACTTTTTATTGTTTATGGCCTGTGTGTAAATATATACAGATGCCCAAGCACATTATTCATACAAGGTGTATATACGAGTATGTAGTGTGTGTTTAGCTGAAACAACTTATTGACACTCATAAATTTGAAAACAAAAATAATAAACCAAAAGTTTGATACAATATCTTCCGCTCATGTGGCTTCATAATCTTTATTAATTATTCGATCGATTCAACATCATTCAGACATAAATAAGTGGATGGATACATAGATGTTGGATATGGGTATGTATGCATGAGTGTACGTATATTACCCAATACATATTTAGGTAGATATAAGGCGGAAGTCATAAAAATAGTAATGCAATAAATGTATAATGTATATATGTCTTCATTAAATATGAAAATAGAAATATATTTGGCAATAATTTGAAACAATTGCCAAGAGAGTTCCCCATTGTTTCGTGAACAAAAGATTTTATGCTCTAATCGCGTTGGTTAATATAGTTTCAAGGGTATTTGTGTGCTCATTCTACATAGTTCTAGTAATTATATTATTTCTTTTGTTAAGTATGTATATGCATGTGCACGGCTACACTCTGTTTGTATATATATGTATCTATGTATATGTGTGTTTGTGTCGGTTGCTCGCCATATTGCTGATGCTGCCAGCACCATGATGTCTCTCATCTCATCTGCTGTCTTCTCTCTCTGGCTTTGTCTTGGATAGCGGCCAATAAAAAGTTCAAGGTAATTCCCTTTAGCTACATCCTTTCAGATCCTCCTCTGTTATTATTTGCTTTCCTCATCCTAAAGTGTTCACATTGGGCTCTCTCACTCTTGCACTCTGTAGAAGAGGTTGAGCTAACCAGTTTTAAGCAATCAGAAACTGGCATAGCCATTGCCATTCCTTTCTTTTCCCAAACAGTCAAATTTCATTCAGTCGAGTTGCTTCGTTTCCTTCCATATACATGTGTATGTGTGTTTCTCTGGCTGTGTAAATGTAGTTATACAAAGAGCGATCCACAGACATAATTTGAGGCTTATTTTAACTGCATTAATTTTTGTCCATCTGCATACCGATTGTATCCGCTGAATCAATCGTACAGATCTAAGAAAAAAAACTTTTTTTTTATATATATACATACATATATTTACAATATCCTGTTAATGTATAACATTGGTGCGGCGTTTGAAAAAAATCTGTTAAAACAGCTTTTCTGCATTTAATCTGTTATGTTATTAACATTTACAGTCCCGCACCTTAAAACTTAGAAAATAAATTGAATTTAAAAATGTTTTGTTTTTATTAATTTAGAAATCAATATAATACTAATCTGGATATCTATTTAGGTTGAAATTTCTGTTAAATGACACTGTTTGGAGTTCTCATGTTATTAACATCTGTTAGTATGTTATCATCTGCTCTTCATTCCACGCAAATTTATAAGTTTGTAATTTATTATGATTAATGACCCAGAGGCAGCCAGCAAAGAGCTTCTTTGGGTGTGTGCTGTCCTGTGGAGCATATGTATGTCTTTTCGTTTGCCGTTAATTTGTAATGCCTTGCAGGTGGAATTGGAAGCCATTTAAATTGCCAGCTTTATATTCGACTAGGCACAGCCCTTTAATTGATTATTTTGGTGTGCAACAGTGGATGCCTCTTCTCGCTTGTTTGAGTTCTTCTTATTCTTGATTTGTGGCCGGAAGAGTGGCGCATTCTTGGGCATGGCTTTTAAAGCTCATTCATGGGCCGAGCTCAGATGTCCGCCATATTGTTTACTCACTCTTTCCAGATCTTCTCTTTGTGCTCTTTTTAATAAAGTTTTAATAATTGAATGTGCGGGGCAGCTTGGAGCCGCTGATGTTTGTTGCTCTGTGCATTTCATCAGCTTCTTGCTCGACGCTTGGTTTGTTGTAGCTGTTGTTGTCTGGTCGCTTAACTCCCTCATTAATATGTAAATATGACTCAAGCACAGTCACCATGCGTATGTCCATGCATGCCTGTTTACGTCTGTATTTACATGTGTGTGCGTCTGTCTGTTTTATTTGTGTGTTCTTGCCTACCATGTCGTTCCTTACCTTTTATGCTGCTCTGCTCACCCCTTCATCTTTCCTGTTGTAACTTTTGTGATTTAAATGCAGGTCAACGGCACATTAACCTTTACTTTGTTTTAGTCTCATTCGCGTACTACCGTTTTAAGAATCCTGTTTATTTAATAACGCAGCGCGACCGACTGAGTTTCTACATTGCAGCTGTATTAAATAATTAACTTATTTGTGGAATTCATGTTCACTTTAATATTTGTATACCCTGTATTCATGATAAGTGTTAAGATTGTTCAAAATGTTTTATTTAATATTGACATATTTATAAATATTTAATATTATCACAGAGTGACTCTCAAGTCGATGGCTCCCCGCCAATTGTCTAACTTGTTGCTATCTCTGGACGACAGCACACGTTTGTTTATGTTGTTGAATGCTTTGCAGTTAGTACTGTTATTATGTATTTCTTATGCAATTCTCACAAGTGCGCATTTGGCACACACATGCTTTCACATCCATACGTACATAGGGGCACGTACGTACGTACATTTGTTGCGGAGCAACGCAGTTGTGTGTTATTTTAAGTTTAATGAGAGCCACAGTGACGTCACATCACGTTGAGTGAGTGACACATTCAGTCATCTGTTAATCATAGAGCCATACTGTCATATGATTTCCTTTCTGTTATGTAGGTAAAGCGCCATAAACGTGTATGTGCTCACTTATTTTAGTTTACATAGTTCATAGCATACTGTTAGCGCACGTATAAATAAAAATATATTAGTATATACGCCAGAATACAATACGTATGTAAATAAGTATAAAAAGCAAATGAATGATGAACACACACATAACAGAAAACAGCAGTGCAAAGCTTCTGGTCTGGTAATCAGAAATACATTTTCATTTTATTTTTCTGTTCGCTTTGCAGGCAAATATTTGACGCTGCGCATGGTGTGGTGTCTAGTGTATGTGTATAAGCTCTCGTTCGTTAACAGCTGCACTCTCTCTCTCTCTCTCTTTCTCTCTTTCTTGCTTTTGCTTGCTCAATGTGTTTAAACGTAATTGGGAACGTGTGGGGAATTGCTTTTACACATGTGTGTTTGTATGTGTGTTGGCAGTTGACATTTTCATGTCTGGGGTGATTGCCAAAGTGAGAAAGAGCGGGAGAGAGCGAGAGAGAGAGAAACGTATCGTTGACTGACAGCTGTTTTTGCTTTAAATTAACCGCAACAGCAGGAAATCAACCACACATCCAGATATATGCCATATCATACAAATGCATATGAATATACATGTGTATGTAACGATATATACATATAAGTAATCCCGATCATTTCTGCTAAAACACGAAAGGATATTTTAACCGAACCAGCTTTTACATTGAATAAAAGGCATTTGCTGTTATGATATTGTTTTTAAAAGTCTTCTCAGAATAGGAAATTGTAACACATACAAAGATAAAGATTGGTTTATATGGATTATAAAAATATACAGTAAATATGCGTACAATATACAATTATATTAATAATGATATCGATTACAATTGTCTAGCCAATTGGAACCAAGCCATTATCTATAGAGTTTCTCTTGAGATAAATAAGCTGGGAAAGTTAAAGTAAGATATACAGAGTTTTGAAGCATTTTATTTGTGATCAAAATATCGATATATACTATAATATACTCATTTATTTTATATTCGATATATAATTTTGAATCAACTAGATGGACCTGTTTGTGCCAGCAAAATTGAAAAAATATAACTTGTTTAATTTGCCATTTATCACTCTGCTGAAGTATTTCTTTATCTCTCTTTTTCCATATCTTTTCTCTCTAACTCTCCACCTCTCTCTAGCTCAGTCTCTCTGTTGGTCTTTGTCTGTTCACCTCTCTAATGTGGATGGCTTTGTGTCGGTTGAAACTGGTTTGAGTCTAACTTATTTCTCTGTTATTTCGTGGCTTGCTTGTGTGTGTGCGCGAATGGATCGTATTTATGAGTGGCTGTGTGCGTGTTTACTTATATCAAGTATGTATGTGTATGTGTATGTTGACAGCCTTGAAGAGGAACCAAAAAAACCAGATGTAATGCTTGTTTGTTTATGGCCCAACGCAATCGTTACTTTTGCGCTCTCCTCGTTGAGCATTTTTGTTTTGTTTACAACTTTGTTGTTTCTTTTGAACAACAATCGCCGCAGCTAAATACAAAATGTATATTTTATTTTCTTTATTAAATAATTGACGAAATGCATTTGCATATGCGATTGTTCCCGCCCCAAGGTTGTATACCTGGGTGGAGCTTTGAAGTGACATAACTCTTATGATATTTAATAAAAAAAAGCAATGATATATCGAATGTATTTTATATACAAATTTCACATTTTTTCCTAGTATTTTTTTTAGTGCGGTTTCGTGTTGGCAGCTGAACTAATCGACTTTTACTTTGAATTTGTTTTGCAGATTAACGATTGGATTGAAAAACTCTAGTTGCTCCGCGTATCAGTCACGAAGCAAGCTAATTATTATTTGGACGGAAGCTAGTTAAGTAAACAGTAATACGAACTGATTATATATAATAAAACATAAAGAAAACAAACACGAGGCGAAAGGAACGGAGTCGAAGTTGCTGACGCCGCAGCAGCAACAGGAAATAATCGAAACATATTTCGCTGGGCGAAAGTCAACAACAACAAAGACGTGTAGACGATTCCGTCGTCCATCCATCGTTGTGGAGTAATTTACTGAAACTTACGCGCACACACGTAGACGCAGAGACAGAGACAGACACAGACGCAGACGCACGCACACTATCCAAAACATACACATAGAAAACTTCATAAGCTTGATACAGCCAGAATGGAACGTGAATCAAATCCAATGCAACCCATGTGCCGCTCGGGATGCGGTTTCTATGGTAATCCCGCTACAGATGGTCTGTGTTCAGTTTGCTACAAGGTAAGTATGCAGAGAGCCGTCGCCGCTCACGAGTCAGTTTTTGAGGGAAGCCGCACACATATTCACATTTCGATCCCTATTTTTGTAGGACTCGCTTAGAAAAAAGCAACAGCCACCTGTGAGCAGCACACCTGTGTCAGTTCCAAGCCCACAGCCTAGCCCCACATTCAGTCCGGTCATCGCAACAACCCACACTGCACAGCCCACGGTACAGAGCTTACAGCAATCACACAGTGATGTCAAAGAGGTAAGTCCCATGTTTAAGCCATCATCGATGTGGGCTTTCTTGTTCCGGCTCCTTTAGTAGGCCAAGCAGTTTGGGAACGCCTCTGATTTCTTTGTATTTTTCATCAGTCAGTCACAAATTTTTTTGTTTTTCGGATATAAATTTAGTCTTCTTATAAGTGAAATAGTGTAAACAACTTGTATGTATAAAATATAGAAAAAAACGTTCAGTGTAACAGTGCATCGTGTATGTTGGCTGTGCTGGCCACGTGTCGCTGCAAACTACGGCGGAGTTGACAAGGTAAACCCAATTGATTACAAATTCGTGATTCGTCTCCCCGCTATTCGCCCCATTCTGAGAACGCCACGAATCCACGTCTATAGCATCCGCTGTTCTGCTTCGCATTTTAGAGTCTAGAAATCAAGCAAAGAATAATATTGTATGCAATTGTCTGTTGTATTTCACGTAATATCACTAGATCCCATAAACTGAAGATCAGTTTAGATTCAACAAGTTGAAATGAAGCTATAAGATACCTTTTAAGCTAAAGTAGTTGTTGGGTAAAGATTAGTAGAGGTGTTAGATATATTGTAAAGATAATAATTCCTACTGAAGGCTTAACAACATTCATTATAATTCTTATTGTGTATATTTCATTCCTTTTTTATATACCAAAGTTTTGTGAACCTCTTTTACATAGATTTTAGTGGTATTAATAATATAAGTACTATTGGATATTATGATAATATAATGTGGTAACTATAGTTTTCGATAGGTCAATTTAAAGAAAGAACAAATTCTGAGGAGAATCAAATTAAAAAACTAAGATTATAATCATTACAAGATGTTTAACCTCTGATGAAAATTACAACACGACTGGAAAACCTATTTGTATTCATTGTTCACCTGTTTTATGCCAACTAGCTGCTAGTCTCATCAGCTGCATAAGAATTAATAGGTCTTATATAGCTTGTAATAAGGAATAAGAATAGCATAAGAGTGGAGACCTTAGAAGAGCACCAAAGAAACATGGGTAATACTCATATATGTATGAGCCATAATATGAAGGTGGAGAAATGTTTATTGTTTTAGTCGAATGCTGGCAATTTCCTTGAGCACGCCCTCCTCAGGATCGGGAGCTCTTAGAGCTTGTGTGTCAGTACCTCAGCTGGCAATACCTTTGAGTTTAACATCAGTTATTTGGGCACAAGGCGAGATGTAACATAGTATGTGTAGACTTTCAACATTTGGTTTAGTGTTTTGGTTCACAAAATTTCTCCGTAAAAATCCGAAATTTAAAAGGAATGCCTAACTCGGGGGGTTCTCGCAAGCCTTCAGTCCGCAAAGATGCCACTAGCCCGGTAAACGTTGGTGTGGAGGGCAGCTCGTGCTCCGTGCCGGCGACAGTGCATCGCCGCAAGCGCAAGAAGGTGGCGCGTGTTAAGGCCGGAGCACAGGCGCCACCCAGACCCGTACGTGTACCAGTGAGAGTAGGCAGCTCAGTCACACCAAAGGGTATACGATGCAGTTCCTCTACTCCTTATCCAACAGGCATTGCGCAGTAGAATTAATGTTGTTTTCCCTTCAATCTTCCACTCCGGCGCTGCAATGCGCCTCCTTAGCGGACGGAGGAATCCGTAAGGGAGGCAACGGTAGCGCCTCTGGCTCTGGTGCCAAGTCAGCTCGTGTCCCGCCGTCTTTGAGCATAGCTGATTGTCAAGTCAAAAAGAGTTCACTGTCACGAAAGACCGCTGGTGCGTCGGTGATCGCCCCGATCGGGAGGAGTGGCAAAGCAGAGGCCAGCGGCTCCCGCAAGGTTAAATTCTCGACTAACGTGCACACCTATCCGGCCGCCGATAAGAAGACGCGCATTGGCGAGCTGCATCTCAAGAAGCCCATTAAGAAGCTCAAGCGCAACCGCCCGCTCTCCTCGGGTGGCGGAAAGAGCGTCGCGAGCAAGCTTGAGCTATCCATTGCACAGAAGTCCGGCTCAGTCCTGCGCCGCGACGTGCAGCACAGTGGCGCGGCCATAGACGTCGAACCTGTGGCAACTGCGCGCGGTCGCAAGGCGCCATCGCCCTTAGCCACCAAGGCGTCCGTAGCATCCAAGGCATCCGTAGCTGGCGCAGCTCGCAAGGTCAAAAGGCTGACGAAGTCCCGCATCAAGGCCGGCACAAGCAATCGCCAACCGGTGGTGACTGCAATTAGACCGTGTCCGCGTTTGGCCTACTCCATACAGCCGGATATCAAACGAGATATTTTACTCCTAAAAAGCGCACCCAAGAAATAAGACGGCGCAGTTTGTGCGCTAATTGTAGCTCAGGTGTCACACGCCCGTGACGTAGTTGCTTGCAATGGAACAATCCAATGGCGATAAGCCCGAGAAGCCGAGACAAAAGTCCGATCATCGCTTGGCCCAGCCACAGCTACAGCCGCCGTCGCAGCAGCAGCAGCAACAACAACAACCACAACAACCACAACAACCACCACCACCACCACAAGAACAGCAAAATCCGCAACCTCAGCAACAGCAACCACAATCGCAGCAACATCAGCATCAGAATCAAACGCCGCACAGCAAGCGCCGGATTAAAGAGACGAGCTCCACAGAAGAAAGTCCCATACAGAACGAGCTTGTCCAGCATAGAAATCCCTTGAAGGGGGGCGTTGCATCATCCCCTCCTGTTGATGCGGTTGCCAAGAAGCGGGTAAACACGCTGACCCAATCACACACACACTCACGCTTAGTTAGGTAGTCTCTTTTGTTGAACAGGGTGTGGGGGGATCGCTTGTAAGAAGATTCCCACAGATAGCATTGAAATAATGTATAAAAAAATAAATTCGAAATAGAAAAACCAAAATCTGTATTGAATAGTTTGGGAATGTAGTTGGAACAGATTGCTCACACGATGTTGTTGTTGTATTTGTGCGTTGATGGCATTTAAATTAAATTTGCTCATGTTTCTTGTGTCTAGAAAATCACCGAGGAAGCCGCAGTCGCCTCCAAGTCCAATAGCGAAGCCATAATAGCGGCGTCTGGTCCAAATACTTCCACACAAGCAGCTGCCTCCGCATGTGAGCAGGATGATAAAGACAAGGAAGACGACAAGGACGCCAAGAAGAAAAAGAACCGATGTGGTGAATGCCGCAAGAAGGTTGGCCTAACTGGTATGGACAATAATAATATATATATGTATATATGATTATTCAGTTTTCATTGATTCTATTTCTATTTACCCATTCTGTTCACAGGTTTCCAGTGTCGCTGTGGCGGCTTATACTGTGCCGTGCATCGTTATTCCGATAAACACAATTGCACCTTTGACTACAGAGAGCATGGCGCCCAGGAGATTCGACGCAATAATCCGGTTGTAGTTGGCGAGAAAATTCAAAAGATTTGAATTGCGAGGAGAGATTGTGCCAGTAACAGTAGCCGTAGAATAATAACAACTACACATTATGATATAGTATATATATACACACGCTACGCACCAACAAATCAATATAACAACAAAACAAAAAACTCCAAAACATAAGAAAACACACACACACACACACACACACGCATACACCAACACAAACACAAACACAAAATACATTCACACTCACACGCACACAACATACACTCACAACACCCACACATGCATATAAATATATATGTATATGTATATATATAGTAACATATATATTTACATATATGTATATAGATGTATATGTATTTATAAATACTATAAATAGTTGTAATTGTAATTTAATTATAATGTGAACAGTAACATGAAACAATAGTACAGAAACGTTAACCAAATATCACGCAAAATCAACAACAACAACAACAACAACAACTACAACAACTACTACTAGAACAACTATAACTACAATGGCAACAGCAAAAAAAGAACGACAGAAAGAAACTGTATGCAAATGCTCGCATAGCAGTGGCACCATCAAAATCAGCAGCAAAAATTGGTAGTAGCCGCCGCAGCAGCAGCAGCAGCAGCAGCAGAAGCAACATCAACAAGAGTAGCAGCAGCACCAACAGCAACAACAACAACTGCAACAACAATCACCATTACAACACCAACAACAACAACATAAATTTTAACTTAAACCAGACGCGTATTAGCGCGTTAGCAAGCAATCGTCGCTGGCTGTTGTTGCCTACGAAGAACGGTGACCTGTGAGACAACACAGAACAAGCAACAATATATATATATATAGACAACAACGGCAACAATCGAAGCACCTCTAGTTTGTTATTCCTATTGCAGGTTGCAAATGTTTTGTATTCAAAGAAAGCCTCGTCAACAACGCAGCAACAAGAAAATACGCATCAACAAATTGTTAACAATTACACGAAAGAAGATAAATTTTATGTAGCCAACGTGTGTAATTTGTGTTTGTAATGTGTTGCATGTATAAAAAAATGAAACGAATAGGCCAAAATACAAAAATGCAAGCAAAAAAAAAAAAAAAAAATTTAAAATACAACTTAAACTCAAATTTAATTCAATAGCAACAAAAAAGGAACATCATCTAAAAAAAACTATTTCATAATTTTTAATTATTGATTAATTAATTATGTATGTATATGTATTAAAAAAAAAAAGCAAAACAACAAAAAGGCAAAACAAAAAAATGAAGCAAATGTATAGAAATTCCTTTGGACAAATATTGAAAAAATAAAAAAGTGCATAAGAGAAAATGGAAACCACATATATGTATGTCTGCCTCACAGAAAGGGCGCAAAGAAGTGATGAATGGAAGTGGACAGAGAGAGAGAGAGAGAGAGCAGCAGCGTGTGAAAACTCTTATAAACGTGCGAAAAAGAAACAAAACGAAAATGCAATACAATTAACTAGCTTAGCGAAGCAGGCGAATGCAGTGCAAGTTGCGCTTTTTCAACTTTATATATTTTTATAATTTTGTCCCAAAATTTCAAATGCATAATATTTATAAATACTGTTCAGTTGATTTATTTTTTGCTGATGAGCACATATGTATGTATATATATATATATGGGTTTATGGCTGTACATGTTTATAGTTGCTGTTGAAGAAGCTTAAACGATTCGAATCGATTGGGGTACATTATAAACATTTTATGCTATATATTTATATGTCAATTACGAGGCGAAAGGAGAAAATTTGCAAGCACTGTAATACATATACTTATACATATACATATACATATATATATTATATGGTTTGTCTTTATAGGTTCTTATTGCTTTAAGCGTTATTTAGTTTTTCTTTGTTTATAGTAAAAAAAAATATATATATATGAGCGAGCATACATAAAACATATTTTAATTTTGCTTTCTTCCTTTTAGTGATTACAATTTTATTAAAACCAATTTACAATAATTCATATATGTAGATATAAATTTTGTTGTTAGTATTAGACGTTAAACAAGAAAGTACGAAAAGAAAAGAATCAAACAAATCGAGGTAAATGCAATAAATTTGGATTGAAATCGAAAAACTTCCCCAATCAATGCAGAAACTTTGTAGCAGAGCTATTACAGAGAGAGAGAGAGTGAGCTAAAACAATAATCAGCTACTTGAAATACAGACCAAAACGTCCTAAGGCCTCGCAATTGCCTAACCACAATAAAACACTTCGAAAAAGACAAAGGTCCGACCAACCAAGGGGCAATATTAGATTCGGTGGTGTTCGGGTCTGTCTGATCTAAGCGAACTGCAATGGAGCTTGCTAGGAGAGAAACTTGAAACTTGCATTCATAGAAAGCACAAGCACAATACAAAGCAACAACAAGCAAACGTTTCAATAGGCAACATAAACAAAACTGTACAAAACCAGCTATAAATACAAGAATACAAAAACAAAAACAACAACAACTTATTTGTAAAGCAGTTGTATTAAATATATATCTAAAAACTAAAACCAATTGTAAATTAAAACGAGAAACTAGGAACTGCTATTAAAAAGTAATTAAAAGAAAAAAAAAGAAAGCTTATTATCGACAACCAACAACCAGAACAGCAAAATTGTCATTTTAGTTTTAATCAATGCATATTTAGTTGTTTATATTTAACTTTTTCTGAAAATTTAATAAATAAAAAAAAATCTAAAAAAGAAAAGAAAAAAACAATATACATGCTACACAAACAAACGTATATCATATATTTCAATAATCAATTTAAAATTAATTAGTAAAATTGTACGAATTAAAAGTAAACTTATGAAAAATATACAAAACGAGAAAAGTGAATGAAAATCAAATCGCAATGCCAGAAAACCCGCAATATGAACAGCTGCAAATGTAAATGGGCGTTAGGGATCTAGGTTTCTGGTCAACACAAGTGGGCGTGGCGAAAAGATAAAAGCTCATGAATTTTAACAATTTCATAAATAGGTTATTATATTTTGTTTTTTATTTTTGCTTTAGATATAGTTTATAATAAAATTATATAGTTTGAAACGCTTTAGTGTGTTTTAGTTGAAATTGTTTTTATGTTAATAACTCAAGTGAAAAGGCAAATAATAACTAATACTATTTATGTACATACAATACATACATATTTACACATATATACATACATACGTACATACATATACATCTATATATATATGTATATGCATACATACTTTTAGCTTATTGTAAGCGCCCCCTATTTTTAATTAACGTTTTTTCTCTCTTTTAATTATATTTGCTGTTCTAGTATTTTTCAATTGGAGTTTTGTCATTTTTGCTGGGCGCACTTCTTAGTCACTCTTGTGCTTCTAAACTTAAGGACACTTAATGAAAAAATGCAACAAAAAAAATACATAAAAAATACATGCAAATAATTTTATAAAATCAAAAAAGAAAAAAAAATGTATTTCCCCTCCCACAATCGTTTTTGTTCATATTTTGCAAATGTTAGCCGGACTCGACTTTCGATTTTTGGCTTCATATTTTGTTGGCTGATTAAGAGAAAAAAAAAAAACAAAAGTAGTTTGTAAAAAAGTATAAAAGAGTATAATGATAATGAGATAGCAAGCGCGAAAAAAAATTATTAATGATATAAATTTCTATTATGTATTTCTATATAATTATATAATATGGATCTATATCGTACTAATGTATAATTGTAATTAAAAGCGCAAAGGCAGCGACAAATGAAAAGAAAACACGTGAAAATATATACATATATTATATTATATTTAATGACTAAATGGTAAAGCTAGTTTGAATCTAAATAGGAATACATAGTACATATATGGAAGCAGAGATACGGAAGCGCAGATATAAGAGCAACAACTATTTTAATTAACACAACAAACAATGCATAACATATACAATAACGGTAATAATAATAATGCTAATATTAATAATAATACAACTCTAATAGTGCAGATGAAAGAAATTAGGTATGAGTGAAGAAGAAACACCTCAACAAACACAAAAGGAATAAACGAAACAAAAAATTATTTCAAATTTATATACACACACGTAAATAGTTTACAAACAATGTTGAATAAAAGGCGAATCTATAATTTTCAAAAAATATATGTGTTTCTGCTTTTTATTTATTTCTGTTGTTATTAATTGTTGATTTCGTTCAAGTTTTGTTTACCCAAATTGATGAAGTCCCCGCCCAGAGGTGCTATACAATCTAGACTAGACTGCAGGGAATTTATTATGGCCAATTGGCATTTGGGGCAGACAGACACAAAGTTTCGTTAGCAATTCTCATATAAGCAAATAGCAATATAATGTAATTAATTATGTATTTACCTAAATAAAGTCACAGAAAGTGTTCAACAAGTCAGCAGCTTAGCCAGAATTCAGCAGTTTCCCATATTCTTTCTTTCTTCTAACAATAAGTTGTGCTAAAACCTATAGAGAACAAGAGCAAAACAGCAGCAACAACAACACCAAACGATCCGAGAAGTACATTTTAAAGAACATAAATAAACACAAAATGAAAGAAAACATATATCTATATATTTTAAATAAATTAAAATGTCAACGTGTTTTTAGCTTTACCCGGCAACATAAGAACATAAGTAATCGAAAGGCTAACATTGGCGATGGGGGAATATCGAAAATAAGTGAGGGAAACGTCGTATATAAAAATGCTAAGCTTTAAGGTAAATCTAACAAGAAGTATCTATACAAAAAGAAAATACATAAAACAAGCGAAACAAATATTATAACAATATAATGAAAAGAGAAAAGAAATGAATGGAAACGGCATTGACATGCAGATAAGATATATATGTCTTAAGTATAAATATATATATATATATATAGACTATATGAATATCTGATAAATGAGAAATTGCAAAAAAGAAAACAAAATAAAACTGATAAAAACTATATATAAGTAATATAAAAAAAAAAAAATTAAAAAAATATAAAAAAAAAGAAAATGGAACTAATAAAGAGAATTATTCTGAGAAATTCATAAAACTGAAGATTATATTTGGAATTTTAGATAGAAAATTAAGTAAAGTACATGACATTACTGTAATGCTCTACAAATATGAATTGTACTATTTATATATGATTATATATGTTTATATATGATTGTATAAATTTAGCTAGTTGGGATATGTATCAAAACTTTCAGCTCTGATCATTCACATTTCACCATCAGAATACATGTACAAGGTTGAAGTAATTTCTCAATATGAAATGTTTCTCTGATTCTTCTGCTCTTAAATCAATTTGATATTGGACGCAGCTGGGAACATGCAAGAAATATTAATTAAGCAAAAGTTTTTGCTTTTGTGGATCCTCCGATTTTAAAAGGATATTTCGTATCCTACTTCAAGCAGTAAGTACAAGTTAGTTCAGATTTTTGCTTCTATAGGTTTGAACTGGTTTTTAAGACATGCATCGAAGGAGAACAGACTAATGACTACATAAATGATTGCTATCATTAAATTTTTAGGAGTTATTCTTAGTCCGGGTATTCTAGGATCGATTTGTCATTAGGAAACAGCAGAAGTATTGAAATCATTCGTGATAGCTTAGTCATTTTTAAAAACCTACATATATCGGTGTCGACTTCAAAATCAAATGTCATATAATAAATTAAGTTAGGTTGCAAATATCCAGTCCACAATCAAATTAGATCTATAATTAGCTGCTGCTATCTCATTCAATGTATGTATGTATGTAGTGGACAATAGGCACAGCTAGGATAGCAGCAATTACGGTAAGTATAATGGAAAAAATATGTATAGTTATGTTCTATAAAAATTACATATATAGTGATATATGAAGAGTATGAAATTTCCACTGAACCAAATTCAAGTCGAAACGGAGATATTTTCCTTTACTAAGAGCTCACTGTCTTTAGAATTTTCCACCAGTCGTTTTGGATAGATAAGTTGATTTACAATTTGTTTGTAGCCTTACAGAATTTTTTGTTTTAAAACCCACTCTCGTATCTTTCATAGGCTTTGTTTTGTTTCTTTATTTGCCTGCAGAGTGGGACAGTAAAGGCATTGCAAATCAGGTTTTACAAGGTGTATAAAGTAATACGATTATACGGTAAGCCACGAAACAATAAACATAATGGAATAATGTACGTAAGTGCTTGCATTCTGATTGTCTGTACTGAACGCTACGTAGATTAGATTATAGAATAAATTATGGTAAATTCTTTTTTCAGTTGTCCCACATGTGCGAACAGCTGTTAGTGAACCGACTGGACTATTTTTATATACATACATATGTACATACATATGTAAATAAATACTTATACTGAGACTGCACGAGTGCAGTTGTCTGTCAGTTGATTTCCGTGCCAGCTACCAGCGTCGCACTGCTTCGAACCAACAATCAGTTACCCAAGCGCTCTCAAAGCGATCGCACGTGACAGCAGCAGCAGTCGGAGCACAGCCCAGCGCAGACTCCAAGAGGTTACTATAGATTCCCATACGGAGTAAATCTAGGGAGAGAGAAAGGGATAGCAATCGGTGACCCCAATCAATAGCAGAGAAATGTCAAGAGTACAAACGGGTGAGTATCAAACACTGTAGAGAGAGTCGCTCTCTCTCTCTCTCTCTCTCTCTCTCTGTGTGTTTCTCTGCTGCCGTTGCAGTCAGTGAAAAGCGGTTCGTTATCAATAAATTAGCATTAAGTGAACTTTTCCATTATACTATGCAACGGTTGGGTCTATCTACAAAATGTATTGATGTGCTGCTGCAGTGCTTGGTAGCATTACGCCCAATCTGTTGGGTCGCACACTCACCCATGAGCATGTGGCTCTCGACTTTGAGCACTTCTATAAGCCGCCGCCGGCGGACTTTGAGAACGAATTGCGGCAAAAGATCAAGATGTCTACGTTGGGCTACGTCCGCTTGTATCCGTACTCGAGCCGGGAGAACTTGCGCTTCAACGATGAAGAGGCGCTGGAGGCGGTCAGGAAGGATGTGCTGCTCTATAAGAAGCATGGCGGCGGCGCCATTGTGGAGAACAGCACCTACGGACTGAAACCCAATCTGGAGTTCATTGTGGACCTGGCCAAGACAACGGGCGTGCACTTCATTGCTGGCACAGGACATTATATACACGCCACGCAGGACGCCTCGCACAAGCATCTGACAGTGGAGCAGATGACGGACATGTACTCCAAGGACATCTTAACTGGCATCGATGTGAACGGTCGCATTGTGAAATGTGGCTTCATTGGCGAGGTGGCCAGTGTGTACCCCGTCCAGGGTGAGTAAAACGTCACTCAAGCCATTCTCCTTCTGACCCTCTCTTCACTTTGCAGAGTTCGAGCGACACGCTCTGCTGGCCGCCGGCGAAATCCAGGAGGTGCTCGGCTGCGGTGTCTCCCTGCATCCGCACCGTGTCTCCAAGGCACCCTTCGAAATCATGCGGCTCTACCTCGAGGCCGGCGGGCGGGCCAACAAATGCGTCATGTCGCATTTGGATCGTAAGCAGGAAACGAATCTCTTCAGTGCAGTTTTGGTGAATCTTTTCCATTTGCAGGCACAATCTTCGACATGGATGAGCTGCTGGAGTTTGCCAAGCTGGGCTGTTACCTGCAATACGATCTCTTCGGCACAGAGTCCTCCTACTATCAGCTTAACGCCAGCGTGGACATGATATCCGACGGACAGCGCATTGAGAACATCATGAAGCTGATCAACGAGGGACTCGTGGACAGGCTGCTCATGTCGCACGACATCCACACAAAGCATCGACTGGTGAGCCTCGCTCTTCCTGAGATCTAGCCCTCTCACTTTCACAGATTGTGTAATGTATATCCATTTATTCCAGACTTCCTATGGTGGACACGGATATCATCACATACACATGAATATTCTGCCTCGCATGTTCCAGCGCGGCGTAACGCTCGAGCAGGTGGAGCAGATGACTGTCACCAATCCGGCCAACTGGCTGAGCTTCAGCGCCTAGCGAGAGATCGGACGTAAACACTCTATACTAGGTGTACATAGATGAACTCTGCTCCGTTCTGTGGGGACCAGAGTCTGTTTTCAGTTTTCTGTTTGTTTGGTTTCCCTTTTATTGACCATTTTATTTGCATCTTTGTTTAGTACTTTGTTGTGCTCATGTGATGATAAGATAAGCTGTGTTGTTTTCGCTGGCTGCCCAAAAATAAAGTAATTGGGTCTCTTAAAATATGTTTTATTTGTACTTTTCTTATCTTCGTATATGATGTTAACAATCTTCTGCGCAGGTTTTTGATAGTAAGTCATTTGCTAGGCTCTGAGGCTATTTATAGTTGGGGGTGTGGTTGCCGAGTCGAATATCGGATTAATTCAGAATCTATAGGAAGAAGTAATTGGTTGGGTAGAGTTCATTCAAACAGTAGAATTCATTCAATCATCCGTAGAGCACATTAATTTGGAAGAATTCATGTATGTAAATGTTTCGAAATATTGTAAAATAATCCTACATATTGGAGCTCAACCCGTTCTGAGCTATGCTAACAAATACATAGATATATGTATGTATATCTTTTGACATAACTTATTTCTCATTATTCAAATAATTCATGTTAAGTTTCTCAACTCATACGAAACACAACTTTTGGCTCAATCCTTATCGATGATATTGATGATCATCTATTTACTGCACTCGGAATAAAAATTGGTATGGTATGCTGTTATAAATGCGACAGCAACTGAAATGATGTTGCCAAAATGACCAAAACAATTGTGAGAATTCGTATCACAGTTCAATAATGCTTACCAAAGGGGGCTTATCAGCGGTCGCCAACTGAACTCTCATAAAATGCCTGCTCTATCGGCATGAAATATGCCGTTTTATGATCATTAATATATATAAATTGGCTTACTCTCGCATAGGGCATCATAGTTAATTCATGAAATGCGCTTTGCTATATCTGATCAGTGAGACCACATACATAGCTCGTTTATATATATGTATGTATATATGGTTATGGATAAGGATTCCTCAGTGAGCTCACATGATAAAGATAATATTGATTGGGATTAGTTGTTTATGTGTAAATTTGTGAAGCTCTGGCAAAGTCTACTGTGGAGTTATCCTAAGAACGTTTGATCCAGCTGTAGAAAAAGTCCTATGAACGGATATTCCTAATGCACTCCTTCCTTACATAAAATCAAATTAGACTCTCGGTCACTGGTTACAAAAACTTTTAGTTATTATTAGGGTATTTGATGGTCGGTAATCGAACGTGAATAACTCTTGCTTGTTTCACTCAATTTGATTTTATAAATGTATAAAAGTCATACCACACCGAGCAGTTGTTCGCTGTCGCTCATCGGCTCTAGTTGATATAATTTAATTAAATGCCAATACGGCGGAGTATCGCAAAAATGTCGCAGGAAGCGAAAGAGCAAACACAGAATGGGCTGAATGGCGCATCAGCTAACGAATCCAATGGAACCGCAGAGAACTGCAAGCTGGAGCTGATAGTTCCCAATACTAGGACGCGACACGTATCGGGTGAACTCGACGAAATTGTCGATCCTTTCTGTGATTCCAAGAATCCGAAACAAATTTCATTCCACGATGTTACTTCAGCTGCCTTCTTGATTAAGGGTGGTGTGGAGCGCACACCCTGTCCCGTAAGTTTTTGAACCCGATGATAGGAATGCAGTCTAAGCTCACGAGTCATTTGTAGAGATCCACATCGTCAGAGACATATGGGATGGAATTGTATTTCAAAAAGGACTTTCTCCAATACACAGGCAGGTGAGTAATCCATATACTTGAAAATAGAGAACTTAGTACTGGGTTATTGGTAGTTGGATAATTTTATTTAAAATAAATAAGTCTATAAATGGATTCAAGTACCGAGTGTCCTCAGTAACAGACTTGGGAATATCTTGTATTTCTAACAGAACTTTTACTTACATTTCTAGCTATATTTTCAATTTGATCGGAAATGATTACATAGGACTAGGTCATCTAGACTAGATCTTTTGGTATTTTGTTTCGCATTATTTTTACCGAATCACTTCTGTATATTGTGTAAATATATTCGATTCAGGTCCAAAGTGCTCAAATGCAATTTTCTTCTGAATATAACTGAATGTATATGTATGTATAAGTGTTTATTGTCTGGCATCATATATTCCGTCTAGCGATAAGACGTAAAACGAATATGATGCCTGTTAATAGTACTAATATTCTGAGAAATATAAAAATTAATCATCGATTAATAATATAATTAAATTTTATAGCAAGTCTATAATGATTATAGATTCTCACCTTTTGTAGGAGATTATCTTACAAATCTGTTTTGTAAATAAACGAAATGTTGGAGAGTACAATTTATATTTTACAGCGACTGTTTGAGCATTAAAGAAGCTAGTCCATAGATTTTCAATTCTATAGTAAACAAAAGCAAAGAACATAATGAGTTTCTAAAGATTTCCTTTTCCTGCAATATTAATTTTCCTGGTAACTTTATGATTAGCATTCATTTTCATTCGGAACTACGCAAATTATGCACATGCCCCTTTATTTAATCTAAGAGTGTCGCTAGATTAATTTCGACACGTATTTTGCCAAAATTCAATATTGGCCTGATAACATTGTTTTTGGTTGATAGCGTGGAAAGTGAGAAATTAATGGGTTGATTAGCAATTATAGCTCTTCGACTTGATACGACATTATCACCAGCAGCATATTGTGTCAGCAGTATCAAAGCACAAAATGATTCTGTTTACAGCTTTAAGGAACGGGGTGCTCGGTATGCACTGCTCAGCCTGTCGGAGGAACAGAAACGCAAGGGCGTGATCAGCGCTTCGCTGGGGAATCACGCCCTGGCGCTGTGTTACCATGGCTGGAAGTTGTCGATTCCTGTCACCGTGGTGATGCCAAAGGCAGCGCCCATCATGAAGGTGCAGAAGTGCCGCAACTACAAGGCTCGCGTGATTGTCGAGGGCCAGGATATGGGCGAGGCCAAGTCGCTGGCTATGCGGATGTCGCGGGAGGAGCAGCTGCTGTATATCAATGGCTACGATCATCCGCACATTATGGCCGGCCAGGGTACAATCGGGCTGGAGATACTGGAGCAGGTGCCTGAGCCGGATGCAGTTGTGGTGCCCGTTGGCGGCGGGGGACTCATCGCAGGCATTGCCACAGCTGTGAAGGCGCTCTCGCCCAAGACTAAAATAATCGTAAGCTATTATGGAGTTGTACTTCTCTAGAATTTTGATAATCAACCATTCATATTTCTAGGGCGTAGAGTCGGAAAAGTGCGCCAGCTTTTCACGTGCTATGGAAAACAATGGTCCTATAAGTACGCCCATCAAGAACACCCTAGCCGACGGCTTGGCCGTGCCCAAGGTCGGTGTCAATGCATATGCCACAGCTCTGCCCCTGATTGATCGCATGGTTGTGGTGAAGGAGGAGTGGATAGCCGTGGCCATCTTGCGCTTGGTGGAAGAGGAGAAGTGTGTGGTCGAAGGTGCTGGCGGTGCTGGTCTGGCTGCCATACTGGCTGGCCACTTGGACGACCTCAAGGGCAAGAAGTGAGCAGCGTCTGGCACACCTCATACTCTCTTCCAATATGATCAATAACCTCGTTTATCTGCAGGGTTGTCGTGCTGCTCTGCGGTGGCAACATAGACACAACGGTCTTCGGACGTTGCCTGGAGCGCGGGCTGGCAGCCGAGGGTCGCTTGGTCAAGTTCAATGTGGAGGTCAGTGATCGTCCGGGTGGCATTAACGATCTCTGCGCCCGGCTGGTGCGCTTGGGTGTCTCCATCAAGGACATTATGCACGAGCGCGCCTGGCTGCGCGACATCTACACGGTGGAGGTGAAAGTGATCTGCGAGACGAGAGACTGGGCGCACAGTCTAGAGCTGAAGAACGAGCTGAAGAAATATTATGCAAAGGTCGAGTTCTCCGATGTTCCACTGGCAATTAATGATAAGGCTCTATGAACATATTACTTATGGTTTTATGGTTTTTTCTATATTTGTGTATGCACTATTTTTGATTTATTTTCAATTTTATTGCACAAAATTTGCAACACTGCAAAAATTTGAGCTTAATTTAGAGCTTGAATGTATGTTAATAGAGTTGTAATCGTAGTAGAAATGTAAATAGCATTAAATAAATATACAATTCAATATCAAGTCAGCAGGACTGTTTAATTTACAATGTGTGTGTTATCTCTTCTTCTTAAATACATAGAAAACTAACATAGATAACATATATTCAAGAGCTTACGGCTAGGAGTTCATCAAGCACACGCCGAGTTTTCCAAATTTCTCTGGCTTCTTTTTATTATTATTTTGCTGTTTTTGGCACAATAAGGATTCGTAATGACAAATCGTACAGGATCTCGCATACACTCGCATTCATACACTCTTACACGTTCACACACACACACACACACACACACTATCAAGCAGGCACTCGGCTGATTACTCATACATATGTTAAAATATATAAGACTATATTATGTGTATATAAATATCTGATTTTTTGTTTATATATATTAATATAGTCAATATGCTAAAATTTAATTATAGGCATTTTTCTTATAATGTATATGTGTATACAGTATTTTATAAATACAGGCATTTCGTTGTGTAGTCCTAGGAAGTGACATACTTTAAAAGCGCTTACTCAGAACTACGTTGAGTGTGTATTAAAAATAACTATGTTAATTACAGCTTCGCACAGAGCCTGGACATCTAAGGCGCTCAGTGACTGTTGTCCAGACGCAGTATGAGCGCATCGACGACATTGTAGATCTCGTCGAAATGCGGACGAGCATCGACATCAGCGGCCCAGCACTTCAGCATCAGACGGTACATTTCGGGCGGCGTATTCTCCGGCGTGGGCATGCGATATCCTGAAAGAATATGACGAAATAAATAATACAATAATAATAGATTACATAACCATATTTTATATAAATTTGAAATACTTTCTTGTCTAGCTTTTGAAAATTATACTACAATATTTCATATATTATATTGTGGTAGTGTGTAAATTAGGGGATGTACTTGCATTCAACAAATCTGTATTTTCTTACTTTCCAAAGTAAAACTAAAGGATTCGGACTAGAGATTGAATTTGGAGGAACTTTTCTACATTCTGCTAATACAGATAATTTCCAAGTACAGAATATGATAAACTATTCAAAAACGGTAGTTTTTACATTGAAAATATATTTGCATACTATGAGAATCCAATAAGTGATTAACCCAAGTGGTAATTATCACTTATTATCTTTGCCTTAAATAATACTGCTTCGAGTTCGAAGCACGATCCGTTCAACAACTTAACTACCGAGCACCGTCTAAGTAAGAAGTTTAAATTAATTTTCTATTAAGCAAAACGTACCTGTATCGATACGTTCTCTAGCACGCGAATTGCTCATTCCAGAATATGGAGTATCGCCCTTGGAGAATATCTCCCACATGAGAATGCCGTACGACCAAACATCGCAGAGAGTTGTGTATTTGCCAAAATTAAGAGCTTCGGGCGCTGTCCATTTGACTGGTATTTGCTTCATGCCATCGGAAACTGTTTGAGCAGAAAATCATGTTGGTTAAATGATCTTATATATTTTCAGTTGTACGCCCATATACCTATATATTCTTCTTCTTCGCGTGACATGCCAAAATCTGATATTTTAACGCTATGCTCAAAGTCCACAAGACAATTTCGAGCTGCGAGATCACGATGTATACAGTTCTTAGATTCCAGATATCGCATGCCTAAAATGAATGTTATTTTCAGAATAAATTGTTCTAATTAACAAAGAACTATATGCAGCTGGGTTGGTCTACCACTCACCTGCTGCAGCGTCTCGGCACATGCCCATCTGTTGCCGTGTGGTGAGCGTATTTGAGTTCTTGCGCAGATAGTTTAGTAAGGAGCCGCCTGGAAGATAATAGATAATAATTAAGTAGCATTAGGACATATGCAATTTAAGATTTGGTAACTATTTCTAGAGATCTAGAGAAAAGAATTATGTTTACAGATATTTAAAAAAAAATTTGGAATACGTCGTCTAGAAAAAATATAAAATTATCTGTTCGGCTTTAGTGTAAATAATCAATTCTAAATATTTATATTTTGTTAAATCTTCTCTATTGATTTACCAAAATATAAATATTTAGAATTGATTATTATTATTAGTATTATTATTAGTAAAGCAACATTAACTTTTTTCTGCAAGACTTTTGAAGATTTTCAGTTTCATAATTTGACATACAAGATATAATATTTTCTGATTCTTATATGAATATATATTCAAAATTCCAAGTCCTTAACTTTATGTTCATACGGGCGGGAAAAGCAGGGACAGCCATTTGGACAAACTGATGGATATGGCATACAATTAATATACTCTTTCACTTTTTTAATGGTTACGTGAATTTATATTCGTATAATACCATAAAATTTTCAGTTGTTGCAACTTCTATATGGAAGGCTATTATGAGTAAAATAACTTTGTGCCTTTGACCAAGACAATTTCTTCTAGTAAGTAGTAAATATTTAGTCATCCCCGTGTCTGAGATAAATACATTGCACTTGAAATGGTTACGTTAGATTTATCTATCATCTATATTTACGTACCCGGCACCAGTTCCATGACAATCATAATGGGCTGCTTTTGCACGCAAATGCCAATCAGCTTGACAATGTTGGGATGGTCATATTGCTTCAGGATGCGGCCCTCCTGCAAAAATTTACGCTTCTGTTCGTCCGGTAGAGTCATGCGGCAGGTTTTAACGGCCACATCCTGTTTCGTGGACTTGAGCTTGGCCTTATAAACGTCGCCGAAGTTGCCCTGCGAGGAGATAAAGAACATTTCGATGAATTGCCATGGCGCAAACGGAGATCAGTTTGCATATTACCCTGCCGATCTTTTCCAGGAGCACGACATCGTCGTTGCTGAGCTCCCAACGCTCTCGGCAGACGGGTCGGCGCAGAATCGCGCCGGATTTGACGGTGACTGGGAGCTCTGAGTGATACTGATGCATGATGAGCTCTTGTATGCTGGGGAAGGGCGGGCCCTCGAACCGGAAGTGTCCGTCTCCAGTGGTCTGCACGATGAAATGCTTATGTCCGTTCCAGCAGACGCTCAATACGATCTGGCTCTCTTCGTTGCGAATCGTTTCGCGCACGAGGAAGTCGCCATCGTTGTTCAGCAAACGGACGACCTCTTCGCGGGGCAGGACGCCATGGAACCACTCCTCCTCGTACAGGGGACGATTCGTGGATAGCGAGAGCTGCAAGCAGTATCAATACGGATAGTTAGTCAAATGCCCCATTTAGCCGCATTTTCCATTATTATTTTCGGATTAGTTCAACATGCAAAGCACAAATTAAATATTTAGTACGCCATTTCCATTGTCATTGCCATTTCCATTTCCATTTCGTTTTCCATTCCCACTCACTGCCCAAACGGAAGTGTGTGGGTGCAAATACGTCTGACGAAAGTGAAATGGCATTAAATGCCTTAAAGCATTACTCAAAATAAAATAAATATAGATATGCAGCAAAATAAATTAGATTCAATATACGTGGATGCAGTGAAAACAAAAAGTGGTTATTACTACGTCTATATTCGGCTGAGACGAATGCATTCAAGGTCTTTCGATTGACTCACAAATATTTTCGATTTGGGCCGCTTCCTGCGCACCGGCGGCACCGGGCGACCGGCAAAGACAATCGACTCAAAGATGCCACTGTCTGTGGCACCGTTGCCACTGCCATAGCCACTGCAGCTGTGGCTTTCGCCGGAAGTGGTGCTACTCATACCAAGGCCCAAGCTCAGCTACTTGCGCAATACTCTTTATGTCAAGGCGAAACACACGCGCACACTCTATTTATAATTGAGGAAAATTATTTCCAATTTTTCACTGGCCAAACAGACGCCAAACATTTCTTTCAATCTATGTGTGCGTGTGCGTGTATGTCTTAGCGGTATACCCAATAGGTAAAATATCTGGCGGCAGTAGACGTCTTCGCTGCGCGCCAGATCTGAGCAAACTGAATGAAATATTTGGATTGGATCCATAATCTTAGCGCCTCAACTTGCACCTTTCTCTCTCTCTCTCTCTGTCTCTCTCATTCTGTGTCTCTTGACACGCACAAGTAAATTTAGCATAATAGCCGAGGGCTGTATGAAAAGTTAGAATGAACTGTAGTAACACAGATTTAACCTAATCTAAATATTTACAAAAGTTAAATTGATTAAAATACATAAATAAATATATTATAAATTAATTTTGATCTAGATTTTTTTACCAATCACAAATTTAGCTAATGCAAATGCCAAAGGGAAATATTTACGATGTTTCATGAAGAGGTTATCAAAGAACCCTTCAATATAGTGGGACAATCTCTGTGTCTGTGTCAGATATTGTGTAATCTAAGCTCTGTCTGTATCAATCAAGATCAGTCACTATCTTATAAACATCCCACTGATGTCAAATGTGATCAGAGTGCGACATGAATTTTATTTTTGGTATTTTTGTCTGTTGGGTTAGGCTCTGTCTACGCTCTACGTTCAGCATCGAAAGCAGAAAGTTGCAAAGGAAAGCTGAAACATGCAAACTGAAAGCACATGCACACGAAGGAGTACGACTACGGGAATACGGCAAGCAATGTGCAATGAGGTCCTCTGCTGGCAGTGCGTATTTGGATTTAGATTTAGATACTGTTGTGGATGCTGCAGACGGCTCGGCCTCGATGCTGATCTCGATCGGGGCTCGCTGCTACTCACACTCGCTGCCAAGCTGGGCACACAGTAGCAGTGCTCCTTAAGGCTGAGCACATCGTCGCTGCTGCTGTCCTCGTTGCCGTCGTCATCCTCGTCGTCCAGCTCCTCGGAGCTGGGTATCTCGAAGGGGCGATCCTTTGGGCAGGACATTCGCAGCGCCTTTGGCTTCCCCTTTGGGCAACTACAGAACTGCTCCTGCTCGGTCTGCTCTTGGGGATTCGTCTCGAACTCCTTGGCAAAGTCCAATACACTCTTGCTGGGATGTATCCGACGTCGTTTGGTGCACTGCTTGCACGGCTTGGACCGTCTCAGCTGGAAGCTGAGCAACTTGGTACGGAATGTATTGCGGATGGCTTTCGATTTCTTTTGTATCTTTGGCACTTTAAATTTCAGTCTTGAGGTTTCCTTGGACGGCATCGTTGTCGATGTGGATGTGGATGTGGATGTGCTTGTCGTTGTCAATGTCGTCGCCATGGAGCTGGCGGTGCTTGTTGGTGGGCATGGATGGGCATTGTTGTTGTTGTTGTTGTGAACACTGTTACTGTTACTATTACTATTACTATTACTGTTGCTGTTACTGTTACTGTTGCTGTTGCTGTTGCTGTTACTGTTACTGTTAGTGTTACTGTGCTGCGTGTGTGATTCACTGCTGTTGGAGAGCTGGCTCGGCTCGCCGGACAGCTTAATTGGATCCGGCTCCTCGCTGAGCGTCGCACTTTTGCCCATGCGTGCCAAGGGGCTCTTGGAGAACTCCCTAATATTGCTGATTATGTTACTAATCGACTTTTGCGTGAAGGACAGTGATCGCTTCTTCTGTTGGGCGGCATCTTTGGCGCCTTGCAGCGAGGAGCGGCACTCGGAGCTTGAGCTGGAACAGCGCTTGGCTTGGCTATCGGCATTCAGTTCAGCCTGGCGCCTTTGCACATTCACATCCTCGGCGCTCTCGATGGCATTCACATCCATAGGGCTCATAGGCTGTAAGCTGCGCTTTAACCGATCATCGAGCACGCGGTTTAGTTCATCGATTCGGTCTAGATGGGCATCGATGGAGCTCTGGGGCACTGCCTGCGAGTCGTCCGACTCGACGCGATTGATCTCAATCTGAATCTGATGGCAGCTGACTTCCATATCATTTTCACTGGCAATGCTGTCGACATCCGCATCCGCATTTGCATCCGCATTTGCATTCACATCCGTATTCGCATTTGTTTCTTCTTCACCAGAGGAGGGTTTGTTGACCAGCTCCAGATCCGTGTAGATGTGATTGTTGTTAGTGTTAGTAATGGCAGTGGCAGTTAGGGGCGAGGATGGGGGCGCGGGCAGGGCCACCGGGAGCGGTAACGGCAACTGCAAAGGATCAACTGATGGGTCACCCTCGCCCAAACACAACATCGAACACTGCGTGCGTCGCAAACGAGGCAGCGCCGGCGGCTGAGCGCTCAGCACAATCTCCTCGCCGAGATAGTGGACGCTGGCCGCCAGACGCATTGGGTTAGTAACTGGCTCGTAACGTGCAGGACTACGCGTATCCGTAATTACCGACAGTGATCCCAGGCTCTGCGAGCGAGGCTGCATCTTCGAGAATCTACCTGGACGCGCTCTGGCCATGGGCGTCGTTGGCTGCGGCGTTGACTTGCGCTTGAAGTGGCGACCACGGCCACGCAGGAGCGTAAGAACGCCACCACGGCGCATCAGCTCATTCATAATACCCAGACCTGGAGAGCTAGTGGAGTTGGAGCGCTATTGCAGCGACGCATGTTCAATTAGAATGGGTTAAGAAATGGTTTGTGGATATACATATATATGTGTGTGTGTAGGTGTATACGTGTGTATGTGTGTATGGGGCAGAAGGCGGCATCCAAGAGAGTAGAAATAGTTGAATATGTCATACGATTAGTCGATCACTGATGCTGACCCAAACCGCTACGCTTACAGCTAACCAACGCCCATATTCAATTGCTAGTTCGATCAAGCCTTAACACCTACCTGCTGCTCGTTGTTGAAGCCGTGCTCGATAAAGTTCTGCTCCAGCGACAGATGATCGTCGCAGCCGGAGGGCAGCTCCTCGCAGCCCACCTCGTTCAGCGCACACCTGATCATGTCGACGAGCTTCTGCTTTTGTTTCTCCTGGCAGCGCAGCGCATTGAGGTCCTTCGACTGGCGACTGCGAATATCGAAGCCGGATAGTGATTGCGATATCCATCGACACTCGATAGGTATCTACTCACGTTTGACTATCCTTGTTGGACTGTATGCCGTTAGATGCACTGCTGCCATTGGAGATGATGCTGCCGTTGGCCACAGGCGAGCCACCATTCACATGCTCAATTATCTTCAGTTGTCTCTCCTGGCAATCCTTAACAGCCGCCTCCAGCTCCAGCTGCCGCGTGCGCAGCCAATCCACGGTCAGGTTATCTACGGTCAGGGTGCTCGCAGTCAGCTTGCCCGGTATGTCCTCGATGAGTGTCTCGTCGAATTGAAAGAGCAGCGGCGTTGTGGGCGAAGTTCTACGAATATCAAAAATCATTTATTTATGATACTTTTTAGAAATCTCTTATATTATCAAAATAGTTGTAGTTGATTGATTTAATTATACATGACTCAAGTTATTCCCGGTAATCATTAATGATAACAGCTACTAATAAATTTCTAACAGTTAAAATATGTAAAAATTATATTGTCTAGTATAGGATTGGTATATCTTAACGCACAATGTCTAATTAGTGCACATACTTATGAATAATAACATAATTATTTGGTTAGAGCTTGTTACGAATATCCCAATGAGGCCTAATGTGACATTTTTCTTGTAGAACTGTCTAATATTCGAAAGTTTTGAGCAGGGTCTACACTTACTTGTGTTTCTCTGTAAACTCAGAATACTCTTCCGTGGGATTTATGCCGCTTATCACAGTGTCGATGCGTTTCTGAATCTCTTTGAATTTATCGGCTGTCAAATCGCTGTACTGAACCGCTTCCAAGAGAATGTTGCGCCAGAGGAGTATGAAGCTCTCCTGCACAGACTGTTGATGCTCGAGCAGACCCGGCAGCAGCACTGTGCGGAAGTCTTTCTCAACCTCGACGGCCTCAGTGATGGAGAGCACGTATTCGTTGTGGGTAAGATGCAGTTTACGGCAGGCCTTTTGATATTTGTCCCGCACATCGTCCAGTTTGCGACCACTTCGACCCGGTGCTGCACGGGCGGGAAGGACGAATTGCTCGAATAGAGATAGTTTAGCCGGCTAGTCATACGGTGTCACTCACCTTTTATGTAGTGCTCTTCAAAGCGCGTGCGTAACGCCTTGTAGCCCTCCAAATGTTTTTGGTATTCGCTCTTCTTGCGCACAACTTCGTCTGTGAGCTGCAATGCATACAAAAGGAACAGCGGATTGACGATTATGAGTGGGTTATGTATGCGAATGTTTGCTGTGCCATTGATCCACTTTCCCGAGAGCTCGGCCAATTACATCATCTCACACTGAACAGTGATTGGCCCTTGTCTACGTGTTGCCCCATACACGCATTACATTCCCACCCGAAAGCTGGTATACCCTACTTGGTACTTTCGCACATTTTCTCACGTTTGCATATTGTGTGTGTCTCACTCTGTCTCACTCACTCTCTTGCTCTCTCTCTCTCGGCCGTTCTCTCTGCTGGAAATGCCAAGTGACTGGCCAAAAGGACAAATGACTCTCACGTGCAGCTGAGCCAACATCCGTTAGCATTGTCAACAAAATCAACAGGTTTGCAGCTCAACTAATGGCCTCAAAGTGCAGTTAGGCTCCCTCTAGCTGCAGCCAGTCAGCAGCAACATGCTGCTGCAGCTCTGTGTCGCCGTGTTGCACTAAGCTGCTGAGTCACCTTCATGTGCCGTAAACAAACAAACGGCAGCATTGTGAGTTGGCCAGAACACCTGAGCGCATACTGCGTGGATTTTATTGATATTCCCCTAGGTCTATTAAATACAGGGTATTCGCTAGTATAAAATCCCCAGCTAGTGTGGCTTATACACGACATTGGACTTTGTCACTGGATGCAGACAGCAGCAAAAATCAATTGAAGAGTAATTTTCCTCTTTTCATTATGGCCATTCTCAGTCACACGCGCACTCACTTCAAATTGATAAAAACAATTCACATTGATTAGCAATTAAATTCACATTCGATTACGCTATCGGCTTTAAATAGTACTTGAACATAATGGCTCAAAAGACTAATCTAATAAAAACACACACAAGTTTTTGACCTACTACCACTATATACATATACATATGTACTTGTATATACTAGTGCGTTGTTATCTGTTGTTGTAGATCAACTAGACAAATGTTTATCTTGCGCCAAACGTAAGCAGCTTCTTATCAGCCGTCTTGGCGGAAGTAGATGATTTGGAAATATTACAAGCGTAGTGCAGAGTAACCGGCTAGTAAAACAAAGCAGATCTCTTGAAATCTTTTTTCCCAGCTCCATAAAAATGGGTAAAAAAGTTTAATCTGGTTCTTGACTGATTTTTAAGCTACTACTATATAATGCAATATAATCTTACTATTAAATACTACTCCAATTAAATATATATAATATTAATAATAATAATGAAACTCTTACGGAGGAAGAGATAAACAGACGGTTATACAACCATTATTAGAGCTCCTCAGCTCGAAATCTTTATCAAGAGTCTATACATATTTATGTATGTATATATGAACCTTTTCACAATAATATTGAACAAAGCTGAGAACTTTAGGGCTATAATCGACTTCTATTTATGACCCTTCAAATGGAGAAATTTAAAATTATAATATATAGAACATGTAATATATGTACTTATGTCATTTGAATTAAACGAATTAAAAGTTGTATATGATTGTTAAAAATCTACAAGAGAAATAAATAAAGCACAAAAAATAGACTGCAAACAAAAAAAAAAAATAAAATAAAATAAAATAAAATAATATAAAAAAAAAAAACAATGTTGACTTGTTGTCTAACAGATGCATGGAGAGACATAGATAAAGCTGAATTAATTCAGCTGTTCATGTTATGTTATATACATATATATCTTTTATGTGCAATTTTCTTGAAAGCCATATTTCTGTTTAGCCATATATAAGTGGGAAAAATATACGTGATATCGATTACTCTCGTTTTAATGTCTATAATCACCATTTCCAGCCGAGAGTCTCCAGTAAATACACCAACGAATGGTCTGAGAGGCTGACGGACAGACAAATAGCATTAAATCGATGGGGATTTTCGAGTCGATTTCGCCTGTTTGCACACATTTGGCCAAGAGCATTTAGTTGGTTTTCCCATTGTTAATGGGCACCGAGAGGAGCATATTGTAGTTGTTCAAATCGGCAAAGTTCTGGCCTCAAGTAGTTGGCAAGTGGTTAATCAACTTTCAATGAGCGACGTCGATAATTCTTGCAGCTGTTGGCTGCTAATTTGCCTAAAAACTTGTTGCGCGGAAAGAAACTCGACACAGTGAGTGCGATATATATACATATACCAATACATATACATATATATATATATATATATTTAGTAGATGTATATATTTGTGTATATTTATGTTTGTATAGCAGTAGCGTGAAACGTGGAACAAACGGCAACAGTGCAAACAAAAAGCAGACAAAAACACAACTTGAAAGTGGGTCACGCGGCGCGTATTTCTTATTTCTTATTTCTGACCGCGCTGAGCAGTCAATAGATAGATAGACATACGGGCTGAGTGTGCTTGGCCGCGCCCCCAACCCGCCGCACCCTGTCATGATTCGCTTCGCACATTGTTTACAAATGATTGCCAATTTTCCTGCGTCTCCGCGGTGAGTTCGGGTTAGGAAAAGTCGCTGTTGGGCAGCTGCGCCGCCACCTGCGCAACTTTCTTTGCTTTTCCCACAAGATCGCGGCGATCGTGTTCGCATAATTGGCCAACAGCTGATACCTGTTCCCAGTTCTCAGCGCATAGCTCACAGTTCGCATCGCACAGCATGTAGCCCCAGCTCCCAGCTCCCAATTTGAGTCTATTTTCTGCACGGGTATTCTTAGCTGGGGCGACGCACGGCGTAAATATTTTGATTCTGCGAACATATGCAAATACGGCGATGACCTAATGGAATCTGTGACAAGTTGTGCCAACTGCCGCGTTTTGCATTAATCAGCCCGATTCGGTTTTCGCTTCTCATGCGGCTCTTTATGCAAACAGTACCTATTGATAATTAGTTAAGATGGGTATTATCATTTTAATCCAACGGTAGACAAAAGACCCTTACGGGATTATAATGATTCGTATATAAGAATATCTGATAAATGACAGATTCTTGTATCATCAATTAGTCTGACATCGTCTATATGATTGTCTTTAATAGCTAATGTCCACGAGAACTAAATTAGATTATTGTTTAAGAACACGTGATATTATACTATATTACTACTATATTAATGTTGCCATTGGTAAATTAGTAAAGATTAAATCAACGTATAGGGTGTAGGGTATCTTCAAGCAAGTTTAAAATATAGTTTTTACTGTCATATTTTCTGCTGCCGTTTTTTTTTCGACGAAAGCAAATATGAAAGCATTCGCAAAAGCTGCTGCGGCCTATATTGCACATTAAATGGCAAATAATAATAAACTTATTGATCAATTGTGCTCGACTATAAAAATACCTTAACGTCAGTAATTAACATGTTTATAGTGCAATATTTGAATGATATTGCATGATAATACTTTTAAAATTTTTAATATCTGCCTATTACCTCTCCGAATTTTGTATGAAATCATTCAAAAATATTTTATTCATCATTATAGTTTGGATATTGTATTCAATAGATAACATGCAAACAAAATGCAAAATGTATGTAAAGACTGTTAATAACATAAAAACTGTTATTAGCTCAAAAATATAAAAAATCAAACATCATAATCAGCTTCGTTGAATACTTATACCATATACATACATAAATAGGTACATAATAATATGTTTTACTGATCTATTATTATGTATCTGATAAATGCATAGTATATATGGGGCTTATGGTTTTCTAGGCAGAAATAGAAATATTAATTAATTATTTTTAAATATTGTGATCCAAGTTATGTTTGTCCGCAGTAATATAGGAACTTAAAATTGTGTCGTGCAACGAAGTTAAGTGTATTTTATTGGCTTCATAGATGTCATACTAGTATGACCTATTTTGAGATGCAGCCGTTTATCCAGCTGACTCATCTCTCATAGACTTATCCATATTAATTTCAATCTCATTTCGCTTTTTGTATCGAATTACCGCCTATTTTACTTTTGTTTGTAAACATGCTTAAGTAGATGTACATACATTTCGTCAAGTTGGCTGGGTACAGATTATAGATGATAAAAATCACTTATTGGTCCATAAACATAGCCGAAGCTACTCCCTCGATGATAAGGGAGACACTTAAACAACAACTCAATCAAGAGAAATTCAATTCATGTCGACGGCTCCAAAGAAATTGCTTTTAATAAAAATAAATTTGTCAAATGTATTGCGGAGTCGTGACGTAATAAAAGCCAGCCAAGTGTCAACAACAACACCAACAACAGCAACAACAACAAACTTAAATCTAAGCCACACTTGTGGATGGCAACAACGAAGCTGATTTTTGTATGTTTCGGCATTTTTTGTATTTTTATTTTATTTTATGACATGAGCGAGCGTGTGAGACTTTTTCTTTGGCCAACAATTTGAATAAGAAATGGTGGCGCAGCTGTGTGACAGCAATAGCAACAACAACATGGTGAGCCAACGATTTTCCTTTTGTTGTGTCTCCAGTCGACATGGTCTATAATTCCGGTCCCCGGGAAATCAATGCATCGACTGACTGTGTGGCATTTCCAATAGCTAAGCGCCAGGCGGCTGGCCGAGTCCATTGTGGGGGATTGCATAACCGTTGACAGCAATAACAATCATAATGATAATGACTGGCTTTTATAAAATATTAAGGCGTTGAGAAGCATGGGCATTTAGCTAGCAATTGCAAATTATGCAAATTTTCAGGCATTCGGACTCACTCACACACACACACACACACTCCGCACTCAACGACTCGTTGTGGTTCGTGTCTGGGCTAAGCGCTGGTCATTGAACTCACGTGGAGCAGTGCTCGTTCGGTCAGCAGCTCAATACAATGGACACGCTAATATTTGATAGCCAATTCGTTAGTATATAACTGTGACCAGAGTGTGCCACTATATTTGAGCCATGTCAACGGCAGATCAAAGTCTGCAGCGTCTCTATTGTTTCAATGCCACAACACTCAATCACGCTTAGAGTTTTGTCTAGTTAAAGGACTTTCGATATGTCACGCCTACTTATTGATGCAAAGTTTTTATTTGATTTTTATGTTCAACATTTGCATGCGATATTTGCGTTAATTTGCATGCGTGTTAAGCGAAAGGAGAGTGTTGGAGAATAATTATTAGTTTTGGCACAACTTCGTCAATGCGAGAAGCAGGCAATACTTTCTATTTCCGTTGAATGTCAAAAGCAGACAAAAGAATAGAATGACAGTTGAGCAATACTAACCACTCAAGTGAAAGTTGAGGCGGCTCGCAGCGAGGCGAAGCATCGAAAGAGTTTGTTTGAATCTTTCGTTTCTGAGCATGCTGAGACTGCTTTGCAGAAAAGGTCTTAATTTGCAGCCACTGTAGCCGAGGCTGTTGAACCACTTTTTGCCAATACTAAAGGCCAGCTTTGTGGTGGCATCTCGTTTCACTCCTACCAATAATAACACAGGTCAACACAATGCGATCAAATTTAGTGACTCGCCTCTTGAATCTGAAACTGAGATCAGCAAAGAAAGATCTTTGAACTTTGCTGGAAATAACGTGGATATCTTTGACAGCAGTTTTACAATGTAGAACCCAGGCATAGAACTGTTGAATATAAAGTTCAGATCAGCAAAGTTTTTTAATCTTGTTAGAAACCTCGAGAAGTTTTTTAGAATTATTTTAAAAGTCTCCAAGATGTTAGAAAAAAGAGTAAAATATTTAGATATCGTTGCGGTTCTCAAATTTAAAAGCAGAATATCTATCCATTTATTATGGTTAAATCTGAAAAGTTTCAACACATTTATTTTGGGAGATATTTCAAAGTCTATAGTATATTCTCTTTTTTGATTACCAAATTTATAATATATTTTTAATGATATATTCTAGTTCGTTAATTGTGTTGTACATATACCGAACTTAGAATGTCATGGACTTGTTATAAATAACAAAATAACATTTAAGAGTCAGTCCCTTACAAGCACATCAAGTACATAAGATAAAGAAATTATATGTATGAGCATTTCATGTGGAATATTGAAATTGAAAAACAAGTAACACTATTTATACAGCAGATATCTTATCTAAGAGAGGAAAGCATTTGCTTTGTAAAGATAATAGAACAGCAGAAAGTTCCAATAATGTCTTGTTACACAGACGGTACAGCTGCACAGCATTTTAGGAGAGGCGAGGGCGGGGAAGGCAAGTTATTAAAACTAATATTGAACAGCTAGGGAAGTCGGCTGCTTGATGGTGGTGGGGCTTTTGTTAATTTATTTTTACTGCGCCTCAGCACCATGATGGAGAAGTTGAGCGCGGCTGCCGCAAGAAATTAAGTTGCCGACGCTTCGCAGTCGTCCGAGGCTAAGTGGCAGGTACACCAAGAGCCGGACTGAAGTCCCTGTTGTAAGTCAACTCGCAGCCCGAGCCATAAAGTATTTTTTCGCTGCTTTTTCGATGCGCATGCAGCTAACGAGACGAGACCGAAAACTGGCCCGGGCCCTGGCCCAGGCGCAGGTCTGGGCCCAGATTTCAAAGCCATTGCCCATTGCTTTGGGCATTCGCTTGGCTCTTGTTTGGTTCTTTATTGTTTTCAGCGCACGCTATCCTTTTAGTTCTCTTCCCTCTCACTCTATCTGTCTCTCTTCTCTCTCTGTCTCCCTCTCTCCCTCTCTCCTGCTTATTCTCCTGCGCTGCCTGCCTCTGTTTCTTCTTATTCTTTTTTTTTCTGTTCGCTCTGTTCGTGTTGAGTCTTGAGCCCATATGTATGTATATTTGTGAGTATGTATGTTGCAGACTTGTTTCATAACTGGTCCACGATTCTCGGAATTGGAGGAACAAAGGCTGGGGCTGATTTTGATTTTGACCGACAAACGTAGCCAGAGCTTGTTGTACCTATAGTCCCATACCCATACCCATACCCATATCCATAGTCGCAGTCACAGCCATAGCTGTTCCCGTTCCGTTGCCGTTGCCGTTGCCGTTGCTGTTGACTACTCCTGTTGATGCTGCTAGCTATTTGCTCAGCTCGAGTTTAGCTCAGCTCCAGCTTCGAGCAGCCCTAGCCGGGCCATCAACAGGCGACAGCGGTGGCACAAGACCAAAAAGGTAAAATGTACTTGAAATTGACTGAAAAGATATGCCGCACATGCGCGTAGATTATTATGAGATAAATCCAAGCGTACCAAGCGGCCAAGTTGTTGTTGTTGCTGTTGTTTCTTGTTTATTGTTTATTGTTGTTGTGTCATGTTTGCCGTCTTTGTTGTTGCTCGGTGTATGTAGGCACGAATGTTCGTTTGTACTAGGTACGTTATGCTGCGTCTAGAGTTGGGCGCTTGTCGTGTTTTCTTTCGTGACATGAACACGCACGGCTCCACACGACGCAGTCTTATGATGGAGAAGAAGAAGAAACTAACCAGGAGTGCGTGTCGGTTTCATAACAGTTTCAGATAGAATATTACAAAAATGTTTAGAAATAAGCTCAAAACTCAAAAGAATTGCAGTAAACAGAATAATTTCATAGAGCTTTGGAGTTTATCTAAACTGTAATCTATTAGAAAAATACCTCAAATTCTATTACCCACAATTGTTAGAAATTCTGTTGGCGACAGTTTAATAGCATTTCTGCCATAGCTAAAGTAAATATTTGCAGTTATCGTAAAGCAGCTTGCAATTTAGTTACATTCTTAACAGGACTTTATGGAGTTATTAGGTAAGGTATTTAAGACTGCAAGCTCGTCTTATTATGGGGTGTTACTTGAATAATACATGTTTGCTTTAACACTCTCATCTCTAGTTTGGACTTGCAAAGGGGTTTCTAAGTATGGAGCTTGTTACCTGTGGGATGTGCCGTAGTCCACTCAGATGTTATGAATACTAACTTCAGATGGGCTTAGATTATTTTAAATAAATTTGTATAGCCTCTCTACATTAGCACTACACGACTTTTATTTTATCTCTAATAGATTCCCTGTATGCATTAATTTAATCAATTGCTTGAGTAATAAAGTTGTAGATATCATGTAAAAGCAGCTGATTTGTTGTAGTGCTCAAGGCGAATTATGTTTATCTACATATAAAGATGTTTATAGCCTATACAGATAGTTTGTTGAGAATTAATGCCTTCATATCTTGAGCACAGCTTCAATTCAATTTGTTCAAGTTTTCTTTATGCTCAGCTAATCTGAATATATATACATTATATACTATGCATAATACATATAAGTTTTAAGCTTTAGACTGTTTATTACATTTGTTCTGGCTTATCAATTTATAATCTTAGTTAAGTTTCCATCAAGCTTCTTGGAACTGGCATTGCGAAATTATTTAGCAAAATTCTATTTCACATGATTGCTCTTAGATCTTACCATGGCGTACTACCATTCTTCAGGGGAAGAAACCGAATTTTGTGAAATGTGTCGAGACAAAACCGTTCACACCAGATACAAATCGCGGCGACTGCGGAGTTGCTGCTTTTGCCTTCTACAAAGTATTCTACATGGTCTGTCACTTATTTTAATTGTTTATTGTTAATGGCCCCGTCGCTGTTGCTGTTGTCTTTTCGCTGGCTGTTGCTCTCGTTATTGTTATTGTTGTTGTTGTTGTTGTTGTTGACGTTGTTATTGTTGCCGCTTTGGCATCTCTCGTACCAGTCTGCGCGAGGGCGATCAACTCAGCCTCAGGTTTTCTGATTCTGATTACTTTGTGCGACAATTTAAGTATTTTAAATGAGTTTAAATGTATATAAATAAATATAATTGCGAATGTACATACATACATATACATATAAATGCCGAGGCCTAACGTGCATGTAAGTAGCCCGCAGAACCTAATGAAGGCAACGCACGCGAACCGGTTTTATCAGCCATGCAGCCAGGCAGTTAATATCTTGGCATTTGACGTCATCATATTGTCGACATGGAGCGTATCTTGTATCTTGTTGTTATGAGCGGCCAGCGGCTTGCGCAAAATCTTTGTTTGTAAAACAACAGCTCCAGTTCGCGACGCAATTACCGAGATATAGCAAATTGAATTCAAATGATTGCCAATCAGATTTCAATACGGAAAACTAAAGCCGATCCTGCTCTAGCCGCATGGGCTGGCAGTGCTGCAGTTTGGCTAATTTGGATGGCAATTAGGAGATAGGCAGCATTTGTCGCAGTAGGCGTCTCGAATCGGCCATTTGGCCAATTAGCCAGATTAGCGACAATGGAAAATGCAATCGCAATGCACGTACCAGAGTAGGCCATTACCATTAGATGATGGTAAGCTAGTGGATAAGTGCGCAAATTAATGAGATGTCGTCTAGCGAGACAGAGTCGACGGCGAGAGACACTGGAGAACGGAGAGTGCAGTGTGGAGATAAGGGGAGAGAGGGAGTGCAGAGTCGCGCTACTTTCACGCTCGAAAGTTTTGTGCGACTTTAAGAATTTCTCTTTTGCAATAATTGACTGCAAATCACTTCAATTAAGCAGTTGCGAGTGCAAGACGACCGACCGCAAGCGCACAACGAGACGAGAAACTAAGCCCCTCTAGCCGAGAACCAGAAACAGAAACGGAAACATGAAGACGTTCAGGTTTTTCGGATTGCTCCACTTTCCGAACCACACTGCCGACACGGATGTGGATTTGGATCTGTGCTACACACAAAAATCCGCCAGCGAAACAAGTTCAGCTGACAATCAGCCTCACTTTGATGCAATGCGCTCGGCCTACCCATATTTGGCACATGGAAAATCCCCTAAAAAGATGCGAGCAAACAAGTTCGGCAGCCAGTCAACTGACCAATCAAACCTATAGATAGCCTTATCAAAGACAAAAGCCAAAATGTCCTTTCGGCCAAAGTCCATCTTTATCTCTGGCAGATCATATTTAACTGATTCAATTGACCTCTTTGGGCTCAGGCCACACAAAGTGCACACGAGCGAGTCAGTTTTTGCACGTACTTTGCCATGGCGCTGACTGCTGCAAAACTGAGAAGTCAAAACTAAAAACTAAAAGACTCAAAACTCAAAACTGACCATTGATGCCTTTTTTGTTGGCCATTGACACAACGAGCTTATTGTCTCTGGCCCATAAATAATCACAGCTATCTGTGTGGCTCGCAAACTGCGAATTGCTCGACTCTCATTGTGCCTAGCCTCTTCGCTTCTCGTTTCTCACTTCTAGTGGTACTTTGTCACTTTTTGCCTGGCCCCAAAAGCTCATGAAGCCAATGCGAACTCCAATTCTCTTGCTCGCAATTGCCTTGACCAAACTAAGCATCGTGTGCGTGTGTGTATGCCTGTGTGTGTGTGTGAGTGTATATGTGACTCTCCATCGTACAATGTTGTCAAAGTTCAATGCCATATGATTTGCTAGTTTGGTGTTTGTGCTTGCCTCAGTATTCTGGCGAAATATGTGTAAACAGCAATATAAATAATAATACAAGATGTGACAACAGCCAAAATTGCATAAAAAATAAAAAAAGTACTCAAGCACCGGCACTGTACGACTCTGCGATACTCTGCTCGAAAAAGAAAAGTTGCAGCAGCTGGTTTAGGGAAAGAGAAATGGATATACATACATACATCTTAATCTAAATATTTAATATTAAAATGTATATATGTAGTTAATAACAGTAAGCTCTAAAAGATTTAAGCTATTTCAGTGCGCTTTTAACACTCGGCAATCCCATTTTGTTTTTCAGCCAGTTATGATTATTTATTTAGATTTTCTCTCTAAGATCTCTGAAGAATAAACAACATAAATCAAATGATAATTATAAATTATTTGTTAATTATTATATGTATATGTTTAGTTGCTAAATGGTACTTAACAGGCAGAAGAAGGTGTACATATATTTTCATGATCTATGTCTACACTTGAAATATAATAAAGAATTCCTTTCCTTATTTATATATATATATGTATATATATATGGTAAGAATTATTTTAATTATTTCTGTATTTTTATCTTATTATTCTTGATCTCAGCTATGCTAAATGAAGATTGTTAATTTACTTAACAACAAAAACCTCATGGCACTTAGTTTGAATAAAGATCGAATAAAAAAGGAATTAACGAATTAAAACCAAAGTAACTATATTTATTCAATAGTTATTTCCTATAGTACGACACTCCTGACTCCCATTCAAGCAACTATACTTAAGTAGAGCTGCAGACCGCAGTTTCTTTCTATCTGAGCTGGCATACTAAAATAAGACGATTGACCGCCTCGACCTTCAAATTCAAAGTGATTTTGTTGCAATATACATGCAGAGCAAGACGAGAGTCTGCCGACATGAATACTCTCACAGCTTCAGCTGTTCATCGCTCTCTTTCACTTCTCTAACAATGCAGTAATTCAAGTGTGCCTTAAGTTTATTATATATATTGTATTATAACTTTTTATACCCTGAACCCATTGAAAATGGGAAATCAGGGTATAATGGTTTTGTTAAAAGTATGTAACAGGCAGAAGGAGGCGTGGCAGACCCCACAAAGTATATATATTCTTGATCAGGGCGACGAGCTGAGTTGATTTAGCCCTGTCCGTCTGTCTGTCCGTCCGTCCGTCCGTCCGTCCGTATGTATGAACGCGTCGATTTCAGAAGATATAAGAGCTAGAGACTTCAACTTTTTTTTAAAATGTCCGTATATATCACGCGCATATCGAGTTTATCACTAAAAAACGATAACTCATTCCGATACTTTTTTATCGATAAAAAACCTTATCGAAGATCAGTTTAAAAATTATATCTCCTGCATCTTTCAAGCTAGAGTCTCCAAATTTAATATGTATATTAAGATGAATTTTATACAATTTCGGTTTTTGTTAAAATTTACCCCCCACCCCTAAATCCCCCCCCTCACCCTCATCTTTGTAAAAGTCGTATATCAAATACTAGAGACTTGTGCTTCGGTATACACATACATTTAAACATCATGATTACGTTCTGAAAGTTTCATTACGATCGTGCGTCTAGAAATTAAATTATTCAACAAATAAGTTGTCATTATATTGCCACACTGCAGCGCAACCCAAGCGCAATCGCCTATATATGTGTGTGTGTGCGTGTGTTTGTTTGTATGCGTGTGTGTGTGTGTGTGTGTGTGTGTGTGTGTGTGTGTGTGCGTGTGTGTGTGCTAATTATTATTGAAATATCAGTTCCTTGTAGGGTTCAGGGGATCTCGTAGTCGAGCAGTCTCGACTAGAGCTTTCTTACTTGTTACTGCTTGAATTTCATAATATTTGAAGACTTATCACATCAAAGTGAAATTGTATTATGCAACATCAAGTGAATATAAATGTATATGATATACATGAATAAACAGCTTATCAGATAATAGTCAATAGATCCATGCACACACATGTATCTTCGTTCAGTAAGTCAACATGCATATAACATAAATGTTTGTATATATGATGTATGTAGAAGCATTTAGTGACTCATTTTCCATGGATATAAATTATAATTTTTCAATGAAATTCAGTTTGTTTATTAGCAAATACATATGTACATGGCAGACACATACACTAATTAACACAATGTGGACATTTAAAGCCACACATACATACATATCTGTGCACATATGTAGACATCTGTCTTTCGCTGTCATCACATGCATAATTGACCTACACATTTAATTTACAAAACTAGTGTAAAGATCAGAGCAGCATTTCCAGTAAATGCCTGGGAGTCTATATGAATATCTTAACAACGTCTTGTTATTATTGTCTTGGGGCGCATTGTCAAATGTTCAGCTGCGGTCAACTGGGCTGTAATTTTCCCAACTGGCTGAATTTTTGCTACATGTTCTGGTCATTGTTCCTCAATGCTTCAATCTCATGCCAAGCCGAGCTCAAGCTTCGTTTGAGGTAAATTTGTAAAGGAAATCGATTGATTTACATAGCTTTTACATATACTAAACACGTATCCGATGGAAGAGCTTGTATAGCGCGATGTCAGGGCCGCGTGTGCCAATAACATGACGACCCTTCGTTTCACTTTTAAGGCTTCCGACAACTGCAATGGCAAATAAGCCAGCGGACAGCCAGTGGAATTTGGTTCTCGATCTTGGATTGCATTCGGTTAAAACGTGTTGCCAATAGACATAATGTGAGCCATTTTCGTTGTAAATATATCTAGTAGTGTTGCTTCTCATGTTCAGTTGCTTGCTGCACGACGTCACTCTTAATTTTAGATGGCAAAAATAAATGAACGGGCATCAGCAGATGCTCCGACTATTTGCTATGCAATCTCTAAATATGTTTTTCCCAACTCTCGACTCAGGGCATTTCCCTGTCAATGGAAGCACCTTTACTTGCTCTGTAAAAGTGAAATGCCAAACGATCTGCACAATTCTACATTTATAGCTCTAGAATTCAGCAAACAATTTGGGGCTCATTTAATTTTGGCGTCCGCTGCATTTGCAACTGTCGCCTCAACAGCTGCAATTGTGTCATGAAAAGAAATTTGTTTATGCAAAAACAGAAGAGAAGAAAATTCAAGTCTGTAAATCTGCTATTTGTTTATACGAAAAGAAAACAATACGCGCAATGTGTTTTCTCAAGTGCAGGTGAAACATGTACAAATAATTGGAATGGGCTAAAACTACAATAGATTGCAGCCAACGCACTTCCGATAGACTGTATAAATACAAGTTTAACTTAAATAATGTATATATGTTTACATATATACTAGTTTTTAGCAAATCAAAATACAAATTGGAAAAAAATGAGACAAGAATAAAACACATATATTTTCTGGTTACTTTATTATCGCATAAACTAATCTGATTTCTAATCTAATAACATTCCCCCGTATACAACTGACAGAAGGCAAAGCATAATTCTATTCATAGCTTTTATTTATATATGAATATACACACATGCATACATATATTTAAAGGAATACTATAATACGATGCAAACGATCATAATTCACTTTATCAAATGCTCACTGTAGTTAGCCATTCTCTTCTAGCAGCATTTAAGATTCAATTGTATATTTTGCTTCTTGCCTTACTATTTCTATTCCGTTTTTTTGTTTTTATTTTTTTTTAAATTTTTTTTGGCTTCCATCCAAATTAGCCAACAGAATTTACGTAGAAACAGTCAGTGTTTCCCTTGAAACCCCATCCGTTCTCGCTTGTTTCTGCCTCCCGTTCTGACTATCTGTTGGATTTTCGATTTCGCGCTGCCTTTCGAATGTTTGCCGTCAACAAAATAATGTTGTTTTTTCTTGTTATCTACTGCGCTTCTTTCCGTTTTACTTGTTGTGCGCCTCAAGCGTTTCAAAATTTGCGTGGCCAACACTGCGTATGAACAATGGAACGATGTTTGCAATAGACGACGACAACGTATACGACGCGTCGCCCGCATCGGAGAAACGCCAAGCGTTGGGCGGAGTTCGCTTGCCGATGAAAGCAAAGGCTCCCCGTCTGCCGCTTTGCGCAGCGAATTACCAACAATATAATGTGCCCAGTTAATGGCTGCGGCGTCGCCGATGGCTGGCAGACATCCCAATTCAGACGGTGGGCCGCCCCCCAAGTTGGGCGATTGTTGACGCCGGGCCTTTCGGCTCGAAGCTGTGTGGTGGAGTGATTTCTGCACATTTAAATTAATTAAAATGGATGCCATAGGTGGCAGCCGTTGAGTTATGGCCTCCATTAGTTAGATCGAAAAAAGCTTACGATTTAAGGCAACATAAAGTGTCCCCTAAGCGCATTTTCGAAATTTCGTATTCGTATTTCGCATATCGCCCAAAATGGAAAACGGTTATTTTTTCGTGCAAACTGGACTCCATGGCTCCGGGTACACCACATGGCTGGGGCTTGTGCGCTACAGACATGTAGCAAAGGGCTGTACAAAACTGTTGGCACTTGCCTGCATTTCGGTCTAAACAAATTGCCCACAGTCGAAGCAACCACAGGAGCGGATGTTGCTGCTGCTGCTGCTGCTGTTGCTGCTGCAATTGTTGTTGCCGCAGCCTTTGCCAGCCGGCGTCCGAATTTTTGGCATTATTAGAATTCGCTCGAGTGGGGCTGGAGTGACTGGCAACGAGTGTGGGCAGAGGGCATGGCTGGCGTGGTGGTGTGGTGTGGCATGGCATGGTCAATGGTTTGTCTGCCTCACAATGTCTGCATGTCAAATCAGCTCCGGGCGCAGTACGCTGTTCACTTTTGTTATTTCTCTAATGCACGCTGCCTGTTGGTCCCCACACTCGATGCTAAGCATCCTGCACAGCAACCCCAATGGCCCTTCATGAGGCTTATGGATCTCAGCACCTTCTTGCTATATTTTTCATTTTTCATTTATCACGTTTGTCTAATGTTCTTTTTTTGGCATAGCCTGTCAAATGTAACTCAATTTAAAGGGTTTAGAAATAGTAGCTAACGTAGAGGACGTCCTTTAAAAGCTGACCATAAAATATATATGTATATACATAGATCCATTTTCGAATACATTTATCTGGTAGAAAAGAGTTCCGAATAACTGTCATCAGCTTAAGACAACTAAAGCGATACTAAAGCGATAATACTAAATAAACTTGAAAGTCTAACTCTTCAAATCGCTATAATTTTGATCAGGATCTTCGATTCTTTGGGTATGTTTCGAATGTTTCAAAATCTAGTTTAAACAAACTTATTATAAAGCTTTTTCAATGTATTCATAAATAAAATATATTCCAATGTAAAATTTTCTTCAATACATAAGGAATCTCGTAATATATACCAAGGTTTTCAATATCGAATATTATTTTGACTTTGGTAACAGTCCATCGAAGCACCAATAAATGTTTATATTGGATATCCATTTACAGTTTTGTTCTCTTATTACAAGCTCTTCTCTATGCATCATTATATTCACAATAAACATTCTTTGCTGCGCTTTTGGGTCGGGAAGCGTCATACTACTTTTCTATCCAAAATACTTCTCTAAATATTTAATATATATTTTATTACTGCTAAGATTGTCGTTTATTAATGCCAAAATGCATGCGTAACAGTTAATTTAGAGTCTTTCGTTTTCCGATTGCTGATTGCATTTCGCAGTTTCAGCTTAAGCAACATGGGAAACCTCGCTGCGTCGACTGCCGGATGACGGAAGTAATTATCATCATCCAACTGGTAAAGTCGTTGTCATCGTTGGCTTTTCCCAAAAAAACACGCACTGGCCTCCATTGCCTTGCACACAATGCAAAATTGCAATTGCAATGGCAATTGTGTCGCCTAACATTGACTTAGACGCCGGACTCTGGCGATAAGGTTCGCCTCTGGCTGCGCAGACAAGCGACAAGCGACAAAGCCAAAACGAAAGTTGCTCAACTGCAGAGTTGGCAATTGATGGCGGAACTTGAAAACTGGCTAACGGTAGCAGGGCCATGGAGAATGAGGATGAGGACGGGGATGGCGATGACGATGTCGATGACTATGCCAATCCATGCCATTATATTGCAATTATGCGAACAACCCCCACGGAAGTGTCCTTCACATCGCTTCGGTATTTCCACCCTTGGCGTCGTTAGGACGGTGCGCTCCATGGCGTCATTTCGTTCACAAATTTCGCTTTTGGGCAACAATTTATTTGGCTGGCTATCTAAGTTGTTGTTGGTTTCGTAGCTGTTTTCTTGGCGCACGCGACTCAATACACGACGCCTAGCTAGCAACACAGCCACATGTTTGCTGTCAACAAATATCAGCTCCAATTTTTGTGCTGCGTGCCACTAGATGCTAGTTGGCAGCTGCAGCCGCTATATAAAAGATAAAATCGCTGGCCTCACTTGCATGCAGATACAAAAGTATCTGTTAGTTGGGCGCAGTCAGCGGCGAGAGAGAGCAACAACTAGAGCTAAACCTATTGCTAGAGCGTGCGCCTTGTCTTTAGCGACCCGTTGTTATTGCAAGTTATGCAGCTTTTGTCGCAATGTCAAGAAACTTGCTTTTCCAGCTTAGACGCGCCAGCAGATACTTTGAGTCCTTAGCTCACCTAAGCACGCCTCAACAAATCAAAATGTAACTTCAATATCGATGATGAATATGGTTTAAATATATAAATATCCACAATTATGAATAAATGAGGAAGAGATTTAGAGGGACTGCTATCGGAATCAATGCAACTAGATTCAATCCATGCAGTGCTCCATGCAGTGAGACCTGATGTTCAGCTTACATTCATTGCAGTTTCATTCTCGATGGAATATTAAACTATTTCAACACTAGTTTTCAAATATATATGTATATCTATATAGTATATGTATAAGATATAATTATAAAGATTTCATAACATTCGTTCTCTAGCGGCATGAAAAATATTAACTGCATCCGATATCTTAGAAATCCTTTTATATTTGAAATTTTGTATATATAATCAAGCAGACATCCCAAGATCAGAAATATCTATCTATTGGATATATGTACACTCATAGACAACTTGGCAAATCGAAAATTTGATCAAATAACAATATCTGTGTATTAGTCAAGTTGGTAATTTTTTGGAAGACCCTCGCCCGTAGAGGTCAACGCAGCGCACTTAAACTTGTCACATCAAGTGCTTTTGTGCGAAGTCATTCGCCTTTCGCCGGAGTGTGGAGGTGGAGACGTCTGCGTGACCACGAAACTTTGGATACATTTGCATGCTTCGAGAGTCTTGATTTGTGGAAAGCAAAACTTTTGTATCTCCACTACATATATTGCTAAATTTCCTAATGCTACTTTTCAAATACATTTGTTGGAACTTATCTTTAAGAGGAAGTTGCACTGGTCTTGTAGCGATACACCCTTAAATACAGACATATTCATATGTATATATTTCTATATATTTACATTTTGTTGTTGCTTGTTTGCTAGCCATATCTTATCGGCTAATCTGGCATACCAAAGGCGCACTGAATAGCCAGTTGCTGTTTATGATGCTGGCTGGGGCACTGCTCTGGTGCATGTGTTCTGTGTGTATAAAGATACTTAGTTCAATTGAACCTATTGTAATTAATACAAGTGCGCACTGGCTGAGACATTTGCCAGCAGGGGAAGAACTGGGGAGGGAGGTGGTTCTATCTCGGTCTAACTCTCTATATCTCTCTCTGTCATTCTCCCTCCCCTTCTAGTGCGCTGTGGGCTTCGAGAACTGTGGCTTTTCTGCGGTCTATCAATATAAAAATGCGAAGCCCCAGCAAAACCCGGTGGAAACCCACCCGGAAGTCAAATTCCATTCGTAGTCGAGGCTGCTCTAATGCGTTTCGTTTTCCATTTGCCTCAGTTTGTTTGCTCTCTTCAAATGCGGGAACGAGTGCAGCAACACAAATGCCTGTATTTGACAACCCAAAAGATACAAGATACATTCAAGCAATTCCATATCCATTAGCCAAGCGTTTGGGCGGGTGGTCACGATTCCGTTGGCGCCCTTAAGTGTAGTCAATTAATAACCCAGCCAGCGGCAGTTGCTCTAATGCTCTGTCTAGCATTTGTCACTCCATTCTGACAAGTAATCGACAATGGCAAACATTCTTTAAGTGCAGTAGCTATTTTGAATGGTAAATGCAATTTGGATGGGACCTTCAATTTAAATAAAATAGCTATAACTCTTATATATATGTATCGTTGGCTCAAAGGGTTCGTAAGTAATGTCCATTTTATAGTTGGAGTTTAGGTATTTTTGATAAATTACAAAAACCAAATACTATGCTTCAGATACTTCTAAAAAAAATGCGCCAGTCCCCATAGAGTATATATTCTTGATCAGCACAATGAGTTTGTAAACCACAATCTGTAGAAACTTAAAATTATTAATATATGTATGTAGGTTCATCGCAGGGTCTAGAACATTTTCTAGTCGGTAAATTCTGAATAGAGCACTCTCACTTACTTGATTTTAAATTGCAGTTAAGTAGTTTTTATTATTGACTAAATATGTACACGTAAAGTTTTAGTCCAGAGCTTAAAAAAAACTAGTCCGAACCTTATTAAAATTGGTCTTAATTCCATGAAGCAATATTAAAATTTCTAGTTGATTTTAAGTAAAATATTGGAAAAAAAACAAGAAAAATATGTCAAAGAATCTTTCGCTACCAAATCGAGCGACCTATAAAATACGCAGTATCACATTTTTCCATTTTTTGCTGTCTGCGTCGTTTCACTCTGACTCAAGTCGTTGTGGCTTTACCTGTTTTCTTCAATGCATTGCAGAGAAAAATCAATTAATTGTGTGATGGGGAAAATCAAGTTAGCAGGTGAAAACTTGAATTAAAATCATAATTTACTTGCATTAAATTTCCCGGAAAACGCGACAAATTCAGTAAAATATTTTTTTTCATAAATCATTAATTTTCCAGATTTTAATACTTTTTTTTTTTTATTAATTAGGTGTCCATAACCGCAAGTAAAGTGAAAAGAGTAGAAATAAATATATTCGTATTGTGTATATTATTTATTTCGAATTGATCACAACTGGTAAGGCAGCCACTATGAGTTTATATCTTCAAAAATTTTGAGCTTTTGTTAAAATCTTCAGCAAAGATTTTGTTCAAAAAACATTATTTTCAGCTTGAAGACATAAATAACATTTACTTATCATCAGCCGTTTATTGAATATTATTATTCATTTAGATATTTATTATATTTACCCCCTTTCCTTGGCTTCAATTTATATTGTAGGCAAATAGGTCAACTATAAATATTATATTCGAAAGTCAAACTAAAATTGTAAATAAAACAAAAATAAAGAAATTTTTTAGATCAATGCCGCAGGAAGGCGTTCAACAAAGCTAAGTAAATATTTGGTGGCCTGGCGGAAATATAGTATGTATGAATAATTAAATTGGGTCATCGATGGATTTGCCGACATTTGGCCAAGTTAGTTAGAGCTGGCGATTGGGCCAAGTATTCAGTGGTCGACATGTTAATGCTGACTTTGATCTATCTACATATGTGTTAGCGTTGACGCGTCTGGGTTAATAAACTTGTTGTCTCGCCGATGATAAATCAACTCGTCTTTGCATGACAAAAGCCGTTGAGGCTCTTAGCTTACAGTCGTTTAAGCTGCTTACAAATCGACAGCTAGTGCCGGACCCTACAGACACTTACATAGATTCATACATATACATAAATTTAAATAGGTTTTTATAGAGATTTGTCCATATGATACACTTATGTGTGCATACATACAAGCTTATTATGTTTATTTTTGATTGTGTATAGCCAAATCAACGGAATTTTCTGGCACAATGCGAAAAACAACATGAACAAGCTGACAAATTGGCAAAGCCGGCATGCAACAAGGCAGAATATCTCAGCTCAATCAGCGATCTGAGAATAGTCTTTAATTGACCTTTAAACGAATTCTTTTGTAAATATCTAGAAACGGATTTCTGTTTTATAAAAAGCATGTATATTAATGCTAGTATCTATAAATACATATATAAATATTGATAGCTATACTTAACATTTCATTCATAGCTTCTGTTTTAGTTAAGCTCTTGGATCAGCACATTTACCTAATCTGAGCATAGTTTACATAATCCGAATATCTTCAAATCTTCAAGTTAACTCACATGATTGAGGCGTGCTGCTATTTTGGCATGCTCCTCCTGGTAGGCCTTGCGCGCCTTCCGCTTGTCCTGCGAGAGGTGAGCGAGCTTATCGCAGATCACCTCCAGCTGTTCGGCATTCAATTTGAACTGCTTGGCCTGTTGATCCAGTTCATCCATATAGGATCGCCAGGATTTTGTGATAAGGCTGCCTGAAATGGTTAAGAAACAGACATTTCAATTATTATTTTGGAATTATATTGTCTGCTCTGTGACTCATTGTCGATAGAATTTTATAAGCTCCGTTTGCAGCTGATAAATGATTCATTCACATCGATTGTGACAGAATCGCTTTGAGTGGCAGTCAGACTTCAACTACAACACTACAACTCGTTATTGAATAGTATTACAGTCGAGCTAGGCCTTCTAAGATTCCATTTACCTCGATCCGAATAACTCTATATCTGAAGTTCATGGTCAAGGCTAAAACAAATTAAGAGTACGTCACGAAATGCATTGCAAAAAAGTCAATAACAATAGCAAGAAAACTAAACCGAGAAAGAAATTATATTTGTGACACATCGACGACCAAATACCCTTGTGGAAAATTTGCTTTTTATACTAGAAATTTCTTTCTAAGCTATTAATGAAATAAAGTTAGCTCAAATCGAGCCTTAGAAAAAGATTAGGTCTGAAATCTAGGTTTGTTAAAGAAACACAGATTCCTCTGCCTTCTTTCTCTATTCTCTAGTCTCCATTCTCTAATCGCAATTCATTGAATAATTTTGTTTAATATCCTCTACAAGGTAAAACATTTTACGAACAGCTGCTATTTCTGGAAATATCCGACCGATAAATAATTTGCCTGCCATTGTAAACAATGTTCGTATTTCGATTGCTTTCTTACCCAGCGACAGAATAATGTGGAAAGCAGCAATTGCAACTTGGCAATGGCGTTTGGCGTTTGGCGTTTGCCAAGCCAAGGAACGAACACGAAAAATTATACCAATTACTTATTTACGAGTTTATCTGGCATTCGTTTGGCCACAGCTAGAAGCGACTAGAAGCAGCTGCACTTTGTCGACAGTTTGATGAGCTTGGCTGGCAAGGTGCACGGCTGTATCTCTCGGATACAGATACATAGATGGATAGACTTCAGCAGCGTCAAAACAATTAACAGCTGACACAGATCAATATTGTGGTTTATATATAAGGATCTATTTAGAGGTACCTTATGAATTCAACATATGGTGTATCTGTATACTTTTATATATCGTTATGAATATATATTCATAAAGTATTTGGCTGTTTTAAAGCAAGAAAAAGCCTTATTGGCAATTGAAATGTGATGTGATTGTAGCTAATAGTAAAAGTCCAGTGTGGACGATCATGTTAGTATCAACAAATTCACAGTCAAGTAATATGATTCTGAAATGCTATTTACTTAGATTCATTGTCTGAAAAATATTATTATACGCATTCTCTGCACTCGGTTTCAATTAGACTCTATGGGAAAAAATAATATTTCTTAGCCAGCATTTCATGGCATGCCATCAGCGAGTTACTCAGCTTTGCTTAAAGGTTATATTGCATTGTTGATTACTTTTAAGGATAAAGACAAAATGTCTGGTGTATACACACATAAACACACACACATACACACACTGAGCAGAGCTGAAAAGTTTGCAAACTGTGAGAAAAATGCAGCAATGATGTCATTTGGCTTTATAGGACTTCACTGTTATATGCTAAAGATCAAAGGTTAAACTGAAGCCTAATTGAATGTTATTGGCATGTAGCATTAAACTTTTGATGTAGCTTCAAATGTGCCAAGACAAAAAGATCAAGTTTTGTTACTACTTTGAGTAGACTCCGCTCTTCAGATTTTTCAGCCATAACACACATCACAGTCCTATTTATCTCTTCAGTTTCCATTGTCATTTCAATTTCTATATTGAGGACTGGCTAAATGCTTCTTTAATCTTGCCCCTGCTCTTACCCCTGCCCTTAGCCCTATCCTGGGCAGTCGCCAGCGAGAGTGAAAGCTTCGTGATGCATCGCTCGCCGGCTTATCGGCCTCTTGTGACTAATGGCTGTGTGGGCAGTGCTTGCAGCGCGGCGTTGGCCAGGCCTTTCCCAAGCGACCCCAAACAGCAAAACAAGACTTATCGAGTGAGTAATGCAGAAGTTTAGTGCCCAGATAACTCAGCGTAAATTCCAAAAATGCTAATTTATGACGTAGGAGGAGCTGGAGTGCAAACACATGTGCAATTCCACAATAAAACATCTTTTATCAAATACATATGTTCAGCATATTTGTTTATACATCAAAATATTCTATTTGCAATGAGGTGACAAATTGCTTTTATTTTCATTTAATCACTTTTTATTTATGACTATGTATTATCAGAAAGACAAAAGTAAAAAGTTATCACTTATTTGAGGAGTACTTTTAAAACGATTGTCTTATTATTTGTAGGAAAATAGAATACAAATTCAGAATTCAGCCTTTGATAATGGAACAAAGAGAATTCTGATTGCACACTTATCAAGAAAACTGAAAAGTTGAAAAAAAAAAAACTAGCTACACATATAAAGTCCCTGCTAATTCGGAAGTATTCTTAAAATCTTCGTTTAAAAAATCAAATCATTATTTTCTTTGTTTTATTAACCAAAGATTAAAAAAAAAAATGATAATTAAAATCTTTTAATCTTCGGTAAAAAAAATAGCTAAAATAAACGCGATGTCTATTAAATGGGTAAGTAATTCTGAATCCCTACCATAATGAGTTACTGGGACTCCAGTGCACTTCGAATTTCAATCTAGCACAATTTTAATGGTACTTGAATGTCTTACGATCTGATAAGACAATATTACACCTAGTCTGGTTTCTTTAGCCTAACTGCATCGATTACATTGCAAACTCAAATATCAAATAATCAAATGCCGTACTCTCCTTCCATGTGAAATTTTCGAATATCTCATTGATCTTAATTAAATTTTGGAAGATTTATTACCAATTAATTTTGGTTTCGCTTTGTGTTTTTCAAATGAACTGTTCAAAATATATTTTTGTTGTGTTTGTTTCTGAGCTCTTTTAGATTGGATTGTACTCGAAACTATGGCTAAACAGGGATTATGCTACTTAAGGTATTGCATTTGCTGAGTTTGAAAATCCATTTATCTAAGCTTATTTTTCAGGTTAATAGCGGATTTTTAATCTGAGTAATTGAGTTCGAAATATTTTGTGGTTTTTAAATGAGAGTTGATATTTAACAGGTTTATTATTTATTATAGATATTATTTCCTCTATAGAAAGAAATTTTATTTGGTTATATATTTTGAAGATTTGAAGATATTAGATTGCACTATCCATACAAAATAACAAACTAAACTGTTTGCTCTATAGCAAACAATATAATCTATACGAGGAAATTATATTGAAAATATTTATCTTTAATCAAATAAAATTGTGAGCTTCGGCAAACTTTAGATATTGTTTACGAGCATTTGTTGTATTACTTCGAATTGAACTGAGCACAATGTATCTTCCGGTATACAGAGCACTCGTGAAATTTCCAGCCAACGTTCCGCTTATGACATATAGAAATTAGTTTCACTTTAAAGTTATTGTGTTTTGAGTGTTATGGAATTGAGGTGACATTACCTGTATACACTGCAACTGGAGTTGTCGCAGATGTGTTATCTAAGCAACAATTGCATTGAAAGCTATCTTATCAATTAAGTATCGGCAAACAGAGATACTTGTATTGCAGAGAGTGCAGGGAGCTTGGCTTACCTTGCATTTCATCAGCCCGATCAATTTTGAGACCCTGTTGAGCGACGGCTATCAAGCCGATTGCGTACTCCTTGTCGCATTTGGCCTTCATTTGGATGGATCGTTTCATTGTCTCCATGAGACGCAGTTCCGCGTCTTGGCGCACGATTAGCGCCTCGTGAGCGGCGCGGCCCTGCAGGGCCGTGGAGAAGCCCATTTTGGCTCTGGTGTGAAATATTGGTTAAATGCTCGACGCTTCAAGTTTTCGGACGTATTTCTTTCTTAAATTTTATTTATTTCTCTTTACTTTTTGCCAATGAGTCACAATTGCATGCTTAAACTGAACGAAGCGAGGGCTACAAAAGTATTAAACAACAAAATTAACTTCGCTCGAAGAGCATTGCGCAACGCGACACCACGATTCACAAACATGTGGCAAACACTTGTTGCATGCCAATATTTATGGCTTTAAGCATGTGCTGCTGGCCAGAGTATTTTCCACTCTCTTTTTTGACACTTTTGACACTGTGCACTCGAAGGGCGTTCAGTCGCCGCTGCTGAGTCGAATCAATTAATATTTTCGTCACACACACATTGGAAATTTCTTAAGAAATACAATACAAATAAAACTTTCACATGCACTGATTGTTGTTGTTGTTGGTTGCACTTGCTGCGACATTTGCTAAATACACGAGACGACATTTGAATAACGACTTCAGAAATAAAATAAAAAAAACCTGCCTCTGGCAGCAAAGAGCCAAAAATAATTGTTAACACTTTTGGCTAATTAGCGGAATGTTTATTTTTGGACAGACCATAAATTAACATGATTAAATGACATTTCATTTCAGTTTTTGGTGCTCTTTTTGTCTGTCTCGTGTCCGTCTGTTTTTCGTGGAGTTGAGCCTCTTTGAAGATTTTCCAAACTGCGTTTCTTCGATAATTGTTACTCTTTTTCGTCGGCAAGTAAACTTGTTTTTCCCGCTCGCGGGCAAGCAAACAAAAATAAACATTGGCCCAGTCGCGGTGCCGTCAATAAGGAAGCGGCGCGACGCCAGCGACGCCGACGGCGACGGCGAGTGCAGCACAAGTACGTGTATCTTACGGATACACAGATACTGGCACTGATACAGCGCTATGCCACAGAACTGCGCCAGAACCCCAGCAACAACAACGGCAACAGTTTGACGTATTGTTTGTCTGTGCGTGTTTCGTTGTTCGTCTATATTGGAGTTTACCAAGTCAACTAAAACATAAACGGGTTAGACAGCCACTGCCACAGCCGCTGCCGCTTCCACTGCCACAGGCAAGAGGCAGGCAACAACAACTTCAACTGTGATGGGGAACATCTGCACTTATAGATAAATTACAACAACAGCAGCAACAACAACAACAACAGCGCCAAGAACCTGAACGTGTAAACGAAAGCGCCGTTATAAGCATATATAAAATTTAATTTTAAATTCATAAACATAAATGCACTCGCAACAGTGTAGAGAAGATCGCTAAACGATTTTCATATCATTTTGCAGTAAACTTTTCGCAATTTCTTTTACACTTCATATTCGGGTAGGGGCGGGGCTGTCACTTGCAATTCGCGTAATCAGCGCGTAAACCTTTTGCACATACTACATTATCTCTGCAGTAATATAAACATAAATAGATCGGCCTGTTCATATGTGTGTGTGTGTATAAATAATATATGAATTTATCAAACTGTTGAATGCTGCCGCGACGGTTACCATGGAGACAAGTTTCGTAGCGTAAGATGCTTCGCCCTCTCACATGGCCAATTTACAGAGCAATCCAACAGATGCCAGTGCCAATAATACAGAGGCGCATAACGCACACACAAATCGGATGAAATCTCGATCTAGACGCAACGTGCCGAACGAACCGACTGCCTCGAATGCTCAGCGCGAACTGAAACTCTGCAGACAATGGCGCTGTTGAAAATGCCGACGAAAATGACGTTTCGCTGCGGCGAAATAGCACGAGAGAGAGAGAGCTAGAGAACCGGTTATGCACAACCCAATAAACAAATCGTGCGGCACACGGGCGTCTTAGCAAGCGAGTTCAAAAAAGGAAATCTTGTATTTCACTTTTCATAATTGAATGAAATTTAATTCTTATTATATTACTACTGTATATAGTTTAGAGTGAGTTTAGAAATTTAACGAAAAATTATTTCCTGTCATCTTCTTTTTGCATATTTACAAAAAAATGTTTTGTTCCAATTTAGTATTTTAATATTATTATTACTTTTATTTAGAGCATTATAAATCTTAAAATGTGATTATCATTTGCATTTGCAGGCTTGCTTGCTTTAATCTCAATTTCAAATTGGTCCAATCAATATCGATTGGTGGTGCATTTTAGCTGAGCAAAGGATAAAGGAGTTAACTGTCTATGAACTGTCTATGCACAGGCACTGCGGCAGACAGGC